>NW_025941438.1:1864-132213 GCF_000764305.2 Hyalella azteca
AAAAAAACTAAGGCAAAAATAAAAAATCGGGCTTCATTACTCAATTGGTATGGTCTTTACGCATCGAATGATATGCATCTCTATGTTGTAGCTTGAAAATCCTAGGAGATAGATTTTTACAGTACCCCCTTTTTGTCCATTTTCTATGAATTTCACATTTGCTATCAATTTTTCCGAAAAAATCACATGAACAAAATGTGATTTTTTTGCGGCTTTACATATATGTGTGAAGTTTCAGAAAGATCCATCAGTAAACAAAGAAGTTTTTCTGGAGGGTATACCCCCCCTTGATGTTTACTGACCTGTCCACAGCACACTAGCACCCATGGACCATGGTGGCATTCTAAATGACCATGTGCCTATGTAATTGAGCATACACAATCCAAATAGGAGGCCCAATCCAAATAGGAGGCCCAATCCAAATAGGATTGGGCCAGCTGGGCACTATAAAAAGAGCTGCCCTGCAGCAGCAGCAGCTTGCTTAAATTATTGAATAGGAGCAGGATTACCACCTACTCCAATACAAGCAAGCTGGCAGCAGCGGCAGCGCAACTGGATATGGTGGCCAATGCACTCGTCCATTCAAAGTCCACCCTTCTTTGCTCCCATGGTGGCAGGGAAAGTTTGCAGGTAGTTATTGCTTTGCCCGAGGAGGAGGGGGTGCATTTCTGGCCCAGACAGTTGCTGCTGGCCAGTGGGGGCCTTTTGCAAGCTCCCAACCTTCAGGGGGCTGCAAATGGTCTGCAATTATTATGAAGCGTTGCTTAAAACAGTTTTGTACTATGAACAACACAAAAACATTTTGTATTTTTTTACAAACCTAACAGGTTTATTCTTCCTGTACACCCTTTATAAATAAATAGCTGGGTAAGCTTTGAAATAATTCACAATTTCACATCACCATCTCATTTACATTTTGGCCGTATGTTACATGGACTGACATTTGGTCCCTCCAACATGGGTACAAAGGTCGGGACCTTGATACAATGTTCTGGCTATGTTGATCAGGGAGGACATACTGCCACGCGCTGGGTATTAGATTGGTGCCTGCACACCTGGAGTGAGGACTTGACGCACCCGTGACTGCTGATGCAGCTACGGCCACCCAGTCCGCAACTGAGCTGAAAACTTTTATATAAATTAGAATCATCAATCATGACTTTTTCATTACTTCATTTAAGTTCATTATAATCAATTATAATAATCATTAATTCAGTATTGATTGATTATTGATTAACAATTACTAGCAATTGCTAATTGCTATAGCTATATAAATACTAAGAAACCAAATAGCTCAGAACTTCAGACTTCATACTTCCGAATGCCAAATTTTAGGCCACACAATTGAAATTTGAAAAGTTATATTGAACATTTGACTATAGTGAATTTAAGTAAATTTATCAATTTTTTACTATCTTTGTTTCAATTTGAAACTTTCATTAAGATAAAATTAATGAATGAACGCTTAAAGCCTTAATTTTTATTAATAATCTGAAGTTATGTACAGGAAACTCTAAAACATTACAGCCTGCCACTAGGCTGCCAGCGCCAGGATAAAAATCATAAAACTTTTCAGGCCTCAGGCCCAGGGGGCAGGGACCCGGATACCCGGCGGCCAGTGCGGTAATTGAATAAATTGATGGTAATTTGGTAAATAAATTTTAAAATAAAATAATAAAGGAATACAATTTTAGATCCATACCATATAGTCAGCTCAAATTCTTAAATTAAAAAAATCAACATTAATTTACATTCAAATAAATGATAAAATTTTTTTGAAAATTTTATTGGCTAAGCAAGTTGCCATCTTGATAAATGCCTTGATATGGCTGGCCCTGGCCATTCCAAAACAAACACAGGAGTCAACTAGACTTATACTAACTAGTTGCCAATTGCCATGAGTCGTGAATTATAATTTAGAAGATCTAGGCAAATACTGCTGCATAAATTTATCAAATGAAAAATTGAGTTGTAAAATATTTTACTTACTTTTAATATTTTACTTTCTATAGGTTGCAAAATCCTGTAAAGCTGTTCACACTACACCACAATATTCAAACCTCAACAAAATACCATGGACACAACAATCAACAGCCTAAGCCCTAAGAAAAAACGTCCATTCCATTTCCTACCTATGGAATATATGGCTTAGGTTTAGATTTAATCCAAGTTTGAGTTCTAACATCAATAATAAATTTATATTGATGTAAATTCATAGAATAAATCAATAATATTGTTCCTATATTAGATGAATGCATATTTCAAAGATAATGCAAATCACATATATAATGCAAATCACAATAGTTTTAAATTAAAATATTTGCATAATTTTTGTTTGCATACTGATTTTGGTTTCTGGCTTTGGCCTTGATTTAAAGCAATTTAATTTTTAATCTGATGAATACCAAATAAATTAATCTATCTTAATAAATTGAAAATCTAATGACATAAAATAAATAATAATCTTCTAATCCAATCTGATCATTTCTAATCTAATAATTCTAAATCCATATCATTTACTATATTAGGGGCACATGCAAAATGTCATAAAGCAGATATATTTAGAAACCTTGTATAATTTAAATTTGCGTTAATTGTTTTCAAATGTTATAAAATTGAATAAATAATATTTACTAATGTTGAATATCAACAAATAATTGTAATGCAATAATTATTTTCTCTTGTGGCTGTAACTCATAAAAAACATTTCAAAGATAGACTTCATTCACTAGTAATGGCGAATTTAAATGAGGTGAGAGTTTGTGAGTGTTAGAAATATTTACTTGAAAATTTGAAAATTCTGATTTCAGGCAATGAATTTCACTCATAGCAAATGATGAAAATATGGGTATACAACTTTTATGATGAATTCGTAGCATGAGCACGCATATAGTAAGCAAAATTAGAAATTAATGTTAACTTAATGTCAAGTGACTGAAATTTACCTTTTGGTAAGAACATTCCTCCTACCATTCGCTTGGAGTGACGTTTTCTTTAGGGAAATCAAATTTATTAAACAAGTATGTATGATAAGAGAGATACTTTGAAGTCTCTCCATGTAAAAATAATCGAAATCTGTGCATGAACATGAAGTTTTAATCTTTTTTAGGCATTTAATGATCTGACTTCAGTGAGTTGATAGCTTTTGACAACGTTGAAATTTTTGTCCGTTGAACTGTTGTTGTTCTTGTTGGGCCGTCAGTTGATGCATTTGTCTTGTTTATTATTCAGTATGCTGCTGGGTCTTGTGAAGGAAGGTGTTACTGCTAGTGCTACGTGCTTGTGGGAATGGTCCGTAAAAATCTTTGATCGGTTTGAAATGTCTAAGTAACAGGCACTTTTATATTACCGCTATTATTGCACCATGTTTGCTACTCAGTGTGGAATTCTGGATAGGTAATACATTCTCAAATTTATGTAAAGAAAATGGATTGAAAAGCCTAGCACATATTGCGTAATACCTTCCAATGCAGTGACAATTTAAACACTGAGACAAAACAGAAACTGTCGTGTTTCCAATCTTGCACATGGGTCAGATTTTGATACCAGGTCAGAGATGACTGACTCGTATACATTCACTAATCGTTTATCAGAATCAGACAAATTTTTGCAATGAAAATGTTCTAAGATGGAAAAAAATTATGTCAACTTAAGCAGCAAATTCTCACAATTTCACCAATGCCAAAAAAGTTTTCAAAACCATACAAAATGATGGGATAAACTGAAAATCTTTCATGGCAAATGGGCACATAATGCTGCCATGTAAACATTTGACAAGACAGTGTCACACATGGTACCTACACACCTTGTTTTGGCAATGTCTAGTTTGATTTCACAATTTGATCAACATTCCACACTGAGATTTAAATGATGGAAAGTGGTTTCAAAATTTAAGCACCTATTGATAAGTATCCAGACATGAATTTGTTTGCCCTATTTTGTCGATATTGTCTAAATAACTTCACTTTAGATTGTAAATGATTTTGTCTCCCATCACAAGTTTTCTACCATCTTGTGTCTTTTAGAAGATGTTCATTGTTTAGAAGTGGCAATTAATGCATTAAATAAATAATTGAGGCATGTACCATGAGGTGTATTGAATAATTTAATTCAATATAATTAATTTTTAAATAAAGTTTTTAATTAATATTTTTTTAATTTATTTTAATTCTACAGCTGCAGCTGGTAAAAATGAGCATCAGAAGAACAATGGTAAAATTGTCATCCAGACATCCCAAAGGCTATGAACTTAATTCATTAGAAATGGTTGTGAACTGTATCAATTGTGCTGCATAAAAATAAACAATATAACTCATTAACATAGGCGGCTGGCAGCTAGCTATTTGAAATATTTAGAAGAGTGAGAGTATCAAAAGACTTGTAAGAAAAAATTGGTTTCTTGGCATAAAAGTCCAAATGTATTTTAAACCTTCATCAGAAATTATGCAAATGTTAATTAACTTGAACTGAATATGCAGTACCATCAAACAGGGTAATAAGGGACGGGCGGGGTAAATCAGGGCAGTCCTTCAACATTTTATAGAACTGTTGTAGCAACTAAACTAATTGAAGTATTGCATAAATTTTGTGTATAGTGGCCAAAATAGTGGCATAAACTTCAACATTTTTAATATCTATGCAGCATAAAGCAAGTTCAGAAATCATACATTCAGTACATCCAAAAATTCCCTTAACAAGTGTGAAAAGTGAGATTTTGGAAAAGTACATCTGCTAAGGTCTGTAGCAAAAAAATACTTGCCGCATTGAATATTTGGACCATGAAAGTTGCACGCAGGTGTTAGCTTGAAAACATGATTGACAGGACTTGCATAGCTCATTCCAAAAAGAAATGGTGGCCATTTGCGCATGGCGTTGCAATAAGGGACGCCCCCGGGGTGATAAGGGAAACCCCTAAAACCCCATTTACAGTAGAACATTGGTTAGCAATGGCTCCAATTGACAAATACAAATAATAACAAAGAATTTTGATTAAATCTACCTTGCTAAGTGAAAAAGATTTCACTTAACAAAAAATTAATGGATCATCAGTCATCACAAAATTGTGCATAGAATGTCAGAGATATAACTGTGCACTGGGCAACATAGAACGAAGAGCAATTAACCTAAACTATGATTTATGTCTCCAAAAAAATTATGGTTTTCACTAAAATATTCCATTCTATTTCAGTTATGTTTTTACAATCTTTTTCATTACAGTGAATTCACTTGACCCAAATGAAATGCAAAATGGTGCAAAATTACAAGCCATCTTGTAAGCTTACAGATACAGAAGAAATGCTATATGGCTGCTGATAATAAGCTTGCAGTGGACAAGGTTGTTGCCAATGTTCAATGGCATGTCCATGGATCCGGTAATATCACATCAACAATACAATAATGTATGGATATGGTAATATCATATAAATAAGGTACAAATAATTAAAAATCTCATAAAATGCCATTTATTCTACTTCTACATCATCTACAAAGGAAAAGGAGGACTTCAGAGTACTGTTAGTAATAGATGAGTACACTCTGCATGCTTCAAACGCTTCAAAATTAAGTTTTATTTCAGGTATACTGGATTTCTCCGTTCTCAGGGGAAATTTGGGATGCTTTTATTTTGCATCTGGCACCTTACAAATAGCATATGGAATTCTTTCAGAGATGCCATACAATAGCCCGT
This sequence comes from Hyalella azteca, assembly GCF_000764305.2. Classification (NCBI taxonomy): domain Eukaryota; kingdom Metazoa; phylum Arthropoda; class Malacostraca; order Amphipoda; family Hyalellidae; genus Hyalella; species Hyalella azteca. The sequence continues at coordinate 7,551 of NW_025941438.1, forward strand.
GCAATGACGTTTAAAATGAGACAAACTCATTTATATAATGTTTCATTGTAAGAAGTTAATAATGTAAAACTCTCAAAACCATCCCTTATTACCCCATTTGATGGTTTTTTTGCCTATTATTTTCAAAACTTCCCATATGAAAAGATTGTTATTATCCCCAAAATATGAAAGTCTACTTAATATTTTAAATTGGCTCTCCAAACTGTAACTGAACTTTTGAAACCGCAAATACTATGTGGTATTTCAAGCTGTGGATGCTTTTTCCAGGCAGTGAAATGCCATTTTCAAGTCACAAACTCATTTTTCAAGCCGTGCATACATTACATATTATATCAAAAGTCTAATTTTACACAAGAAATAGCAATAAGAACATTTATTTTATTTTCACAGGCAATATAGCAAGTGATGAAAGGTTATTTGTCTATGTTGAAATGATGCATTTATACTGCTGACTGAAAGGACTGCAACCATACAATCATCAGCAAAGCATTTGAGTGCAGTCCTTGTGCAGGATATTCTAGTGAGAGTGTAGTATTGACCTGCAAAAGTTTGAAATTTTATGAAATGACATGTTTGCAAACTGGAATGTTTCTAAAAAAATGCGTGACAAGCTGCAAGATTTTGTGCATACAAATTATACTTGCCTTGTTATACGTACTTGAGATATTTTAAAATATGATGCTCGAACTACATTAACCTAAAAGACTTAATACCAATGACATATATATAATATTTGTTTATGATCTTCCATAGGCATTATATCAAATGCTGGTCTTGCAAAAGTTGTTATAATTTAATCATTATGTTATGTTATATTACGTTAAAGAGTTCGGCTCAGAATTGTAGGACGGCTAAGGAAAATATTAGTAAAACAAACGAATACAATTACCTATGAAAACAAAATAAAAATAAATTAATTGGTTCAACAATAATTCTTTCACGGAATATGTTGTAGGACAGACACGGCTTTCCAACATGCCCGCAGAACGAATGCTGTAACATCAGCCTGATTTGATGAGCTACCGGTACAATTTCCTGGACTTGTGGACGCATGCTTCGGAAGAGTTGTTTTGGCGGAAACTGTGTTGTTGACGCGGCCGGAAGAGTCTGTGGCTTTCATTCGATAAGACCTAATGATGGTGCTCTGTCACAGCCTCTGTGAATATTGAGATTTATGTGATAAATTTTCTCTGTTATTAAAGTAAAACCTAGAATAAATAAGCATCAATTGACTTGATTCTGAAGTAATTTTTCTGTATTCTACGAGTATACAAGTTGAGTGTCTGATTACGGGCTACGGCTGATTTCATTTTCAAGCCGGGCCGGCTTTCCTGCCGTTCTTGCCCAGGTGCTCATCCCCCATACTTTTCTCTTCGTGATAAAAGGCAGTGGGTAGGAGTAGGCCTACAGGCTACAACTTACATGCCACCTTAAAATTTTTAGTTATAAATTAGTTTTGTTTGCTATCATTTACTTTGATTTTTTGACAACAGACAATATTTATTTGATTGTAACTTGTACCTGTGAGTGTGAGCCATGGTCAGGAAGATGTGCCAGGTGCGTGGGAATTTAAATTGTCTTTTAACAAACCTGCGTGCTGCGCTGTGCTATGCTAGTAAAAAAAATTTGCCATGCGCCATACTCCAACAAGCCTGAACAAGGCTAAAATAGTTTAAATATGGACGCGCGACAACGCTATCAGTCTATCACACTCACACACCGTACACACAAACGTATATCTGCATTGTGCAGCAGTTGAATATGAAGATTCTTTCATAGATCACAATTCAAGCAAATATTAATCACAACTAAAGAAGGCAACATTGCTTGAGTCATGAGCATAGTGACAAAGCAGTGAGTTTTTTTAGACTCTCCCACAACTTCACTTTTGAGTCCTATAAGTAGACCAGTAAAGTATCATGGATACCACCATTATCATACTTAAGAAATTGGTTTAAATCTTTAGTAAACGAGGAAATTAAAAATGAACTGATTCCAAAAAATCTCCGGTTGGTCACTATGGTCATGAGTGGTTGAGATGTGCCATCTGTGCCTTCTAATGATTGACTAGGTGTCACAAGTATGGTACAAACCTGTATGTCAATATCAGGACTTCATTCCTGACATCCTCCCACTCCCGGCTGGCAAAATAGACATGATCAATACCTAATAACAATGCGCGTAAATGGACTAGGGTATACAAATTAGGTCAATGACAATATGGCATAATTACAGAGCGTAATTAAACTGTGTGGAACAAAATATGAATATATGTATTTGCAAGATAAGTCAATGGTCTGTTGTTTATTTTTGCTTCATTTGGGCAATTATGGTTTCCAAATCTGGGTGTGTTATGTTATGTCATGTAGGTATACTTTGAATGTGCAAAAATTGTAACTATCATATGAAAATTGTTACGTAGGCGGTAGGTTATCATCATAGTGACAAACCAGAGATTTTTTAGAATCAGTTCATTTTTAATCTCCTCATTTACTCCAGATTTAAACCAATTTCTTATGTATGATAATGCTGGTATCCATGATACTTTGCTTGTCTACTTATAGGACTCAAAAATGAACTTGAGGGAGAGTCTAAAAAACTCTCTGCTTTGCCACTATGGTTATCATATCACAAATTAGCAATAGAGTATCAAGATTGCAGTTCTGCCACCCACTGTGCAGAGAATGGATAAATATTGCAAGATCTTTGGTGACCCTTCAGTAGCAAAATTTACTCCTTCAGAAGATCTTGCTGACACATTTAGATTGAAATTCCTGCTTTTAATATATTTGTCAGTCTTCAGCCAACTATTTAAAAAAAGTAAGGATTCCAGTACGTTGGATGGATCAGGATGCAGTGAAGCTTGTCCGGAAATTGGTTGCGATGAGTTCCCGCCAAAAAATGTAAACAAGTTTACAATTGCGTAGCTAGTTGTGGTCACATGAAAGCGGTCAGACTGCATTATCACATGTTCAGTTGACACTTGCTGTGCAATCGGACTGTTTTTAGGGTAAAATTAGTTATTTGGGGTACAGTATAGTATAGTAGGTAACACGTGCATGCAACCTTGGAAATAAGTTTGTGGCTTGTAAATAGTTTTTCATTACTCAGCATAAATGGCTTTTCATTAAAAATTACCTGGCAACGCATCTTGAAAATGGTTGGCAATGCTTTGGGCTTAAAAACCCATATATTGACAACACTGCTTCCACCCTTCCACCCTGGTCTGCTACCACCCTTCATTGAATTATCCTGCCTTCTTTCTAAAATTCAATAATCTCTCTTCCAGCAAAGTTTGCAAAATTCATTAGCTGCATAAAATACTCTCTGCTATGGTGTTCGAGTTCCGGTTGATATGAAATCCGTTTGCTTGTATGACGCTAATTTTGTAAAGGTTGCTTCAGATAAATTAATCATTGCCATTCCCATGTTTCACCCTCAATTTAATGTAGCTAATGATAGTGAATGGCATTATTCATACAAATCTGTATCTATTAAACTTTTACACTTTAAGATCTGATGGAAGCGGCAAGCATCCCTAACAATACCAGGGTGTATATAAAAACATTGATGATCTAGAAGCGGGCTTCACGCAAAAAAAAAACATTTCAACATGGCTATAATTAAATAAAGATCATTACTTGTAGTTTAATAAACATGAAGTCTCCCTATTAAAAAGTTATATTTAGTTGGTCATCAAAGTTTATATCAACTACGCGAGTCAAACTAACAATAATAAAATGTAAGGCATGTCCAGGTTACTTCTGACTCTTCTGCTTGTTGGATACGGTATGTACGGTAATCGTAAACTGCGGCTATTAAACATATGAAATGTAAACAGACGGTGTTGAGTGTTGCCATATGACTTTGGAGAAAATTTCTTCTAGAATAAAGTTCTAGATTTCTCATTCACCAAATTTCCATATCAAGAAAAATCATATATTATTGAAAGATAATTAAAGGCATACTGTACTGAGTAATGTGAGTATTACGTCTGTTCCTCCACAAACNTATCTGTTATGTGACACTTCAATCTTTAGAAGATCTGCATTCCTGAAGTTTTTTGTATATTGAAGCCAGTTAAATGGTCAATATTTAACTCATTACCTTGCTCCATGCAAACTTTACAAAGCTAATGAATAGACTTATCAATAATTGTTTACCCAAAAATCCCTAAGTGGTAAACACCACCTTGGCCTGTTGGTCATTATTGAAGGCAATAAGTGCTCTTTTTAGCCACCCAATACGATCCATATACTGTTATTGTTAGTAGTCTAATTGCAACATGAAAAATAACACTTCAAAAAGACAAAAAAGCTGAAAAAAAAATAAAAAAAATTAAATAAATAAAAAAAATCATGAAAAATAAAAAAAATCATTGATTTTTGATTTTTTTTATTTAAAAAAAATAAAAAAAAATCACCAACCCTGGAAGATTGAGAGTATCATAAGATTTGTAAGAAAAAATTTGTTTCCTGGCATAAAAGTCCAAGTATATTTTAAACCTTCATCAGAAATTATGCAAATAATAATTAATGTGAACTGAATATGCAGTACCATCAAACGGGGTAATAAGGGGCGGGCGGGGTAAATCGGGGGCAGTCATTTCCCTACAACTGCTGTTGTAGGGACCTCTTGTACTGTAGAACTGTTGCTATAACAGTTCTACATTTTGTAGAACTGTTGTAGCAACTAAACTAATTGAAGTATTGCATAAAGTTTGTGTATAGTAGCAAAATAGTGGCATAAACTTCAAAATTTTCAATATCTATGCAGCATAAAGCAAGTTCAGAAATCATACATTTAGTACTTCCAAAAAATCCCTTAAAAAAGTGTGAAAAGTGAGATTTTGGAAAAGTACCTGTGCCAAGGTCTGTATAGACTTCTGCATTTGTTTTTTTTTTATCCAAGACGAGACAAGACAACAGGCTCTCTCCCGGTTTGCAATAAAAACTGGGACAATTTTCAACCCTCTGTAGGAATTCTGGGATGAGACGAGATATCCTGTTTATAATAGGTACTTTAACTACGATTGCTACTACTACAATTGCTTCATCTTGTACTATTATTTCATTTTTGTACTTTTTTTAAGCAGGGTTGCCAGATGGTCATTTTTCCGGACAAATTACGTGATTTAGTTTATCTCAATTGCGTTGGCCGGCTAAAATTTATGATAGGGGTACTTCTTAATTAAATTTTAAATACTGCAAAGAGAAAATAAATGGAATTTTTATAGCGGAACCTACAAATAAAATAGTATACATTGAATTATCAGCCTTTTTTGGCCTTTTTTGTTCTCGGATTTGGCCGATTTTAGGCAACCTGAATTATGTACCGCTAAGCCCTGGAGAAATACATTTCGTGGTACGCATATGTACCAATACGTAGTCAACGTGTTAAAATTTCCCAGAATTTATAGCCACTTATCAATCAATTATTGATTGATAAGTCATCAATTACAGACAAATCAATTATTGATGTGGCGTAAACCTTGGCTTACCATCCTACATTTATACAGAGCTAGGCAGCGCTACTTTAAAATGTAGCGGCCGCTACCGCTACATGCTCTAAAAATAGTGGGCGCTACCACTACAATTGCTTTAATGTAGCACAGCTACCGCTACTGAAAATGTAGCACGCTACTGCCCACCTCTGCGTTTATATAATAACTTGAGACATATATTTTTACTATTCTGATTGGAGCTCGGCAATTGAAATGATTTTTGCTACGAATACATGTTGTGGTTTAATATATGGTACTGTAGCTGGTGACATTGGCTGACTGGACAGACATTGATTTGCCTCCAGCTCAATCACAGAATCAGATTCATTGATCTTGCCTTAAGCAATCTCCTTCTACAAAAAGTTTGGAAAGAAATATCAACATTTTAAAAACAACAAAATTTAAGTTGGAAAAAATATAATAGTTTGATCTTCAAAAAGAACTCTAAATATCCATGTGTATCCGATTTCAATAATAAGTCTGTCTGGCAAATAGACTTTTTAGGACTGTGGCAGTCCCACAAATCAGAGACCCGCAAGTCGCATCCTTTCTAAATAACATTAAACAAGCCCAAGTGTTTGATAACAATTCAGGAAACTGCTCAATTGTGAAGATTTCCTGGAGGCGTGGCACAAAATTTCACTAAAGGCAAAGATAATCTAATACTAGCTTTATTATTATTAGGAATTACCAGGACTCCACTGAGTCCACTCCACTGTCTACTAATTGGCCAACTAATCTAGACATTGCATCCCTACTCCCTATGTGCTCCACAGCGCCTGAACTCCTTTTGAACGCATAATAAACTTGACTCATATTCGTGCAGTTCCCATAAGTACCATCAAAGCCGTAGTTAAAACTTGAGCGTAACATTTTTGACTCAATACTCGGCCATGCATACATCGACAGGTTTGCTGTGTTTGTCGGACCACTAATTAACTGCCATGTCAGTTAGTCAGACAAATTTGCTAAATCTGCAATTAACTCAATTTAACTGGCAACTGTCTATGGCCCTATTAGCAATAAAGGGCAAACTTGTCATTCTTCAACCCATGTTTTCGAAATGATTTGTATCAGCTTCAAACTCTTCAAAATTAAGTTTTATTTCAGGTATCCTGGATTTCTCCGTTCTCAGGGGAAATTTGGGATGCTTTTATTTTGCATCTGGCACTTTACAAATAGCATATGGAATTCTTTCAGAGATGCCATACAATAGCCCTTGTGCAGGATATCCTAGTGAGAGTGTGGTATTGACCTGCAAAAGTTTGAAATTTCATGAAATGACATGTTTGCAAACTGGAATGTTTCTAAAAAAAATGCATGACAAGCTACAAGATTTTGTGCATACAAATTATACTTTGGAGATATTTTAAAATATGATGCTCAAACTACATTAACCTAGAAGACTCAATACTAATGACATATATTTAATATTTGTTTATGACCAGCATATGTTTATGACCAGCATTTGATATCCATAGGCATGATATCAAATGCTGGTCTTGCAAAAGTTGTTATAATTTGGGGCTCTTTGTCCATAGTGCTGTAGAGGCTGTGGGAGCTGGAATTGATTAAATCAGATAAAACGTTTAGCATNGTGGCAGCAAAGTAAAACCTGAAGGTAAGGAAAATGCCGTGTGCCATACTAATCAACTGATATTATTCAGGGGATGAACTGAAGTTATGTCAATTTATTTTACTACATTTTTATCTGTTTTTTTAGGATTGGTCATGACATTGAAAATTTGACATTGTGTGGTAATATGCCACCTTATGAGGCTTGTTCATTTAGTGATGTAAGCTTTTTTTGTCTAAAGCTCACATGACTCACTAATTTGGCAAGCACTATATTTACTCTGAGAGATCTTGCTCCATAGCCCAGCGGTACAAGTACATCAATGTACATATTTTCCAGCCTTGGAAAATGCTGACCTGCCGCCAGTCCCCCAAATTCCTGCTATCTCTATCAAGGAGGCACCTGAGGATGAAATTGAAGAAGTATCAGTCAAAGAAGAACCATTCTTATATGGAAATGAGGTAGGAGTTGTTATGCAAATAAATGTTTAGCACAGGATTTGAAATTTATGCATAGATTTTAATGGGCAAAAGGGCAAAAAGGCTATGTCTGTTATCAAATCTTCAAGTTAAGCATCAGTACATAATAAAGCACTATTATTAAGTATAAGTATCAAGCAATATTATCAAGTCCCAGTATTAAGTTTGTTACATTAGACAATAATAATGAGGTATGAAGCATCCTCATCTTGATTCAGTAATTGGTTAGATGTCATGGGCCAATTTGATCCAACATAAACTTGCTAAAAGTGTGCACTTGCTGCTTAAATTGTCATTTTTAATTAAATATTCATTTTAATTTGAAAACAAGCAAGTAAATTTATGCATTATGAAGCATTGATATGAGATGATATTTTATCACCAGTAATTTGTGATGCTAATGCAGTCATGTGCTGTTCAGAAATTATAACCAACTGAAAATTCTATGAGGAGTTTTTTTACTATATCCTTTCTCTTAAAATGCACACATCACTGCCAGCCACATCAACATTGTCCTCCACATCCCCCAGGCTTGTTCAACTGCACATCTCAGCCCTGCACCTGAAATTGTCATTTTTAATTAAATATCCATTTTAATTTGAAAACANAAAGTTTTGTTCATTGATGGTATTAGAAAATAAATTTCCCAATAACTACTTTGTGATAAGTAATTCGAGCAACTTTATAAGTAATGGTGGTGATACTGGGAACAGATGCTGTTTTCCCTGTGCAATTTAATTCTACAGGTTAAATATATTTTTTTCAACTCGAGATATTTGTGGCCATGCCAGTTATTCCTCCTAAGATTGGATCAATATTGCAAAAAAAGCTTGTTCCTGGATGAAGAAATGTGCTTGAACCTGTTACATTAAACATAATACCTCACTATTCTTATGTATCAGAGAACACGTCCAAGGAAGGATGAAATTGGTGATAATCAACGCCATGCAACATATAACGCAGAGGGATTGCTTGGGTTCCTAAAGATACTTTTTTATAATAAAGTTGTTCATGGTCTGCCAGGAGAGTTGATGGTGGTACAAATTGTTGCAGACTTTAGTGCCATAAGTATTAGGTATCCATCCTTAGGACAAGTCCAAGTATGACATCTCAATTCTAGATAAGATCAAATTGAAATGTATTGTACTTTGGTAAGGCCTGAGAAGCCCAAAAAGTGAGACTGACAATCCAATCCTACACCATACAACTGTTCAAAAAACTGCTGAAATATAAAAACAAAGTTCTTATAACAGAATTACAGTTAAAGAACCTGAATACAGCACTAGAGATGGCAACCACTGAGCCACCATCACCTGGTCAAGCGATGCAATGGCTTGGTACGTCAATGCCAGTCTCCCTGGTCCCTGATTGTATGGTAGCCATCAGAGACATTCCTTCTAAAGCATTATAATTCAAGAGCTAGAAGTGATCCCTCAGAAAATTGCTTTTTCAACATCATATCATTAGAAATATTTGAAAAAATATGAGGAATTACACAACTCTCTCTAAAGTTCATTCTTTCGTCCAATGGACAACCTGCTGGTCCAGTACAAAAGGAATGTAAAATTGTAGCAGTGTTCTACTCTTGAAGCACTTCTAAAATAGGTTGTTCTAGATCTCAAATCTGTTCAATCTGAGAAAGATTTAATAAAGGTGGCTGTGACTCAACGACTCGAGAAAATTGGATGTGGGCACCATCAAGAGGTTTATTTCTTGCTTATTTCATTTATTGATCGCGCTCCCAGGGGCATTGTTCCTGAGCGCCCCACTGAGAAGTGGAGAGTCTTACTGAATACGAGTTAGGCGCCAGTCCTGTCTTACTGAATACTAGTTAGGGGCCGGTCCTGTCTTACTAAATAGGAGTTAGGGGCCGGTCCTGTCTTACTAAATACCAGTCTCCTGTCTTACTAAATACGAGTTTCCTGTCTTACTAAATACGAGTCTCCTGTCTTACTAAATACGAGTCTCCTGTCTTACTAAATACGAGTCTCCTGTCTTACTAAATACGAGTCTCCTGTCTTACTAAATACAAGTCTCCTGTCTTACTAAATACGAGTCTCCTGTCTTGCTAAATACGAGTCTCCTGTCTTGCTAAATACGAGTCTCCTGTCTTACTAAATACGAGTCTCCTGTCTTACTAAATACGAGTTCAAATTTGATTTAATTTAATTTTTTCACCCCATTTAATTTTTTTAATTTATGTCACGATTTTAAATTTGTATTGTAACAAATATGGCATTTTACTGAGAATCAAACTTGAAAGGCAGTGAGTTAACTGTGGCTGTTATTAAAATATGAGACTGTTTTACTATGTTTTTTTTATCATTCGCTTGGTGCCTACCTTCCTCCTGTGGAGGGCATGGGTCCATCGGACCACAATAAACTGAGCCACTTAAAAACTTAAAACAGCCACAGTAAACTGAGAATCAGTTAACTGTGGCTGTTACTAAGATATGAGACTTTTTACTATGTATTTTTATCATTAGCTTGGAGCCCACCTCGCTCCTGTGGAGGGCATGGGTCCCTCGGATAGCAGACCTGCCAACGTTGAAACTAAGACCGCAGCGCAGCGCAAGATCAGACGTCAGCGAGGACTGCCCTACACCAACAGGAAGCAGCAAGAGGTCGCTCCTCCGCAGTTCAAGTTCATAACGTGCAAGTGTAACAACGATTGCCACGATCTTTCCCTTGAGATGCGTCGGCAGGTTTTTGACAACTTTTGGCAACTAGGAAGCTGGAACGCTCAGTCTTCATTTCTGCGGTCTACAATGACGGAGGTATTTATTCATTTATTTATAAATTTATTTGCGTATGTGTACTATATGTCTGAATCATAATGTATATGTCTAAACTATATGTCTGAATCAAACTATAGCTATAGTTTGCAGTAAGCTCTCTTTGTTTGATTGTAGGTACAATTTCTTCCAATGGAGTATGTTCATTTGAGTTGATTGAATTACTCTATTCCAAAATGGACAAAAATATTATCACAATAATAATTGTAATCATAGGCCAGTAAGAAATTCTTCAGGACCTTCTTTTATATCACGGGTACTTTACTTTGATCTCTGTTTGTTAATGTTTACTAATTATGTAAGAATATTATTGCGGGAAAATTAAAATCTGCACACAGAAAGCTCCCAATGTCTTGCAGCCAGTGGGACCGTTTTTTCACCGTTTTTTCTAACAGTGCTCCACCGCTCTCATAGATCAAAACTCTGACATATCAACTTCAGAAAATAGGCTTCAAACGCCAAAATTGAGGCCCTCGCGGAGAATATTTTGAAAGAGATGGGAGTAGAAATTTCTCGCATTAATATTAGTAACTAAATCAAGCTCAATCGTATTGAGGTATGATTTTTTGGTGCGTGTCTGTAAAATGTTGAATTGTATTGGAATGGCTTAAGCATATCAACTGTCTTGAATTCATCAGCTGCGCGTTGCGCCTACAGAGCACAAAATATGAGAAATGCCTTGGAGTAATAGAACCTAAATTGATAATTTATTCTTGTTTTGCCCTCAGAATTTAATTTTTGCATATTTCTATCTCTGACCGCCCAGATGTAAATTTGTTAGGAATTTATTGCACTAAATGACATGCAGTTGCAGTTAAGATGAATACTGACACATTTAGGTGTTTTATTATACAAATTTTGAGAATCTGGGCTTCATAATAAAATATTGGCCACTTGAACAGAACATCTCTTGTTCATAATTATCCATTAATCCGCTAGATTATACGATTGTGCATAGCACCAGCCAGTAGTAGTAGTTATGAGTAGATAAGATAATATAAGACAGTAGTATAGTAGTGATGAGTAGATAAGAAAATATAAGACAGTAGTAACAGTATCACCCTTGACCACAGCCTCATTATGTTGTACAGAAGCCACTTATGGTCATGTCGATCTCGATTGATTGTCATCAATTATTTTATCCACTATTTTGTATTATTTACAGGTTGAGGTCAAGGATCACAGGGACACGCCGAACACTCGGCAACGCTCAACTGTTGTGAAATATTCGCTGATGAACGGCATGCGCGTGTGCAAGAAAGTCCTGGCCTCTTCTTTAGGCATCAGTCCAATGCGCTTGGATTACATTAGAGTGAAGAAAACCCTTGCGTCCGGCATGATATCTCCGGATAAAAGAGGGAAGAAGAACCCTGCCAACAAAACACATCCAGAAGTTATTTCATCTATTAATGTCTTCCTAGATAAAATTCCAAAGTACTCATCTCAGTACTCCAATAAAAACAGGAGTTATTTCCATCCAGAACTAACTAAGAAGAAACTGCACGAATTATTCTGCAACGAGAACCCTGGTAAAACTGTGGGCTATGGAACCTTTGCTAAAATCTTCCGCGCATATGAAGTGCCCATTTATAAGCCTCTGAAGGACACGTGTGCCAAGTGTGAGCTTATGAATACCAAGGGAAAATCTCTTCTTGCCAAGGATGAGAGAGATACTCTAGAGGAGGAAGACGCTAAACATCAACAAAGCGCGGACGCTGCCAGGGCTGAACTAAAGATGGCTGAGAGTGAAGCACGAGCTGACAGCGACGTGTTGACCATATCTTTTGCTACGCATAAAACTCAGCCAATACCACACATCAACACCTCTGTTGCGTTTTACAAACGCAGGTTGTGGCTGTACAATTTAGGCATCAACAATAGAAAAGACAACACCACAACCATGTGCATCTGGACAGAACCTGAAGGCAAACGAGGGAGCAACGAAGTGGCGTCGGCACTAACTGAATTCTTGCACGCTGAGAATGTCGGCAAATACAGGCATATACGCTCTTTTTCTGACGGATGCGAAGGCCTAAATAAGAATGAAACGATGATTTCGTTTTTCTTCCACATTTGTAGAACAACTCTAGTGCAAAGCTGGACCCATGTTTTTCTTGAGCCAGGCCACACTTACCTACCAAACGATACGGACTTTGTAAAAATTGAACGCAAGAAAAACGCGAGGCACGCTGTCTATAACTTCGAACAATGGCATGAATTAATTAATGAGTGTAAATTTAAGGTAATCCACATGAAAGGCAAATTCCTTGACGTTTCTCAACTGACTGCTAATCATGAATTTAGGCATACAGACACCCAAGGCAACAACTTCAGTTGGTCGGCTATGAAGTGGCTGAGAGTAACGGAGGGATCCAGCGTAATGGAATACAAAACATCTTGCCGCCCAGAAGAGCCCGTTAAGAAAATAGACTTCACGCGTTCTGGAGTTATCTTTTAGGACGAACTGGATTCCTTGTACCCTGATCCACTTAAAATCTCTCACGAGAAGTACGAGGACATAATGAGCCTGTCCGATTACATCCCGAACTGCTTTTCTGCTTATTTCAAAGATATACCGCATGAGGGAGAGCCTTCTCTTCAATATGAAGAGCTTCCTGATGAATTTTCTGTTTGTTCTTCCAATTAATGCGTGTTCTACAGACCTTTCGTCAACATCTTACTGAAATTTAATAAGGTTTGCAACATTCCAAAGTTAGTATTGGACGGAGTCATTTCTATCTATATTCGTGTTGTTGCCCATTCCGTTGCATTTGTAGCTGCTAGATGGTGGGATAGCAATATTATTTCAGTTATTAAAAAGTATTATCTTGTATAAAAGGTTAAATCTCAATTTTGCGGCTGTAATAAGGATATGAATAATGCCACGTTTTCCTTGTCACGTAAGTTGAATTTTTGTACATTACTTCGCAAAGTCTATTAATCAATAATATTTCATATTAGCTATCCTTATTTGCAATGGCCCAGAATCATTTGACTCCCACTGTAAGATGATGAATTATGAGGTCATTGTTAAATGCTAGCAATTTTAATCCTACAAGTGCAGCAGTTAATTTATGTTAATGGTTGGCCGTGTTTGCTTTTGTTTAACCCATGATCGTGATGTAGCGGCCCGACTTCCTGTAAAATGTCGGTCGGCGCACTTTTTTTTCTTTCTTCTGCATTTACTCGCAGCTGACGTTGAATTTGAGCCAGCAACTCAGGCACCCGCGTCCTCTCCCCTCCATCCCTCGGCCGTTTCCATAAGGTTAGGCGAAGACCAAGACGGACCGGCTGCTGTGGCTACAATCAAAATTACGCTTATGCTAGATAGAATACTACGTGCAGCCAGTCAAGCAAGTGGCACGCCACAAAAGAATAACGAGCACACTCAGTAGAAAGACGTGTCAATAATAAAATCGCCGCGTCAGCAAAAACGAGACGAGAGAATGGGAGCAACGCACGTGCAAGGCAACAGAGCAAACAACAAGCAATCGAAGAGCTCTTAGGCACCACACAACCTGCTCTCGTGGATGCTCAGTTAACACTGAGTTATTTAAATCTGAGTTATTTATCTGAGTTAAGGCTATAGTATAAGTTCATCGTTAAGTACTAGCAATTTTATTTCTAAAGTGCAGCAGTTAGTTTATGTTACAGTTTGACCGTGTTTGCTTTTTTTAACCTATGAACGTGATGTAGCGGCCCGACTTCCTGTAAAATGTCGGTCGGCGCACTTTTTTTTTCTTTCTTGTGCATTACTCGCAGCTGGCGTTGAATTTGAGCCTTGATTATTATGAGCCTTTTCTTTTCGGCGCATTACACGGCGCTGACGTTGAATGTGAGTTTTGATCATCTCCTTGTCGATTGAGCCACCAGACTGAACGTGCATGACTGGACGCAGCCACAGTGGAGCGGTCTGCGAAGGCAAGCCCCTAGGCAGGCAGAAAGGCAAGCCTGCGTGAGGTGGTCTGTGCAGGCAAGCCCCTAGACCTGCCTGCTGTTGTCCGTCGCCAAGTTCTTCCTGATGTCTTGTTTGATTACTCGCCCCCGTCGACGGCCGTGGACTGATGCGGTGACCGGACGGTCGGCCTAGAGAAACAGCCTCAAAGATTCACTGGAATTATTATAAAAAATATATTATTCTTGATAAGTGAAATAATATTTTAATTGTTGCTGTTTCCGGCGCTGTAACTCACTTGGACTCCGTCATCAAGTTGAATGTTATCGCACTAATCTTCGAACTGCATGAAAGGAAGCTGACACTTGATGAGGAAGGTCGGATAAAAAAAAGTCCCGGTTTTCGTTCCGCAATGTTTGCGCACCTACGCTATGTGACCGTATTTGTGACTTAGTTTATCTTCTTATGTGATTACCTTTCAGCTGTAAAATGGAGTGACTACGGGTGAGAAGATTTATTTTTCTGTTATTTTGTTTATTTTGGAATTTCCCGTGTCATTACTAGCGAGATTAGTTGAATAGATTCTTCATGGTATTAATTTGTTCATATTTCATGTGTTCATTAAAGTATGGACATGCATTCCGTTTCCTGCTTGTCATCCTTTTGTCTACAGTGAACATTCATTTAGTTACGATTATCAGGTAACGTGTTGCGTTCCCCGCAACAGTGACACGAAATTTAGCAACATATTGGAGACTCCAATGAAATGAATTTCATTTAACTAAGAACATTCTGACAGAGAACAGGCTGGTGGGCGCATTTGTCGCCACAAGTCTTAACCCCAACTATATAAAAAAAAAATTTAACTAAGAGCTCATCAGCTTGTCATGCGTCACTTGGATGACTACGGGACGCACGAAAGAATTTATAATACAGCTAAGCTAAAGACAGCCATTCATAGTTATTTACTCCCTTGTCAATTCTATCTTTTGAAGGCTATTCCGATCACTCAAATCAATTATAAATGTTTTGGTATTTCTTTTCATTGATTTAAATAAAGAATAAGACTAGCAGGCCGTTAAGCGAATAAAGATTTTAAGAACAAACCCCTTCACTTACTGAAAAGTACGTATTTTTTGGTCGGACTTGGTGATGAAGTGAACAGAAGATCAGCCACGATCAGTCTCGAAAAAAAATTTGTCCCGAGAAAACTATACTTTTCGAAAACTGTGGTGAGTGGGGGGATTAACCGAGTTTTGATTCGAATAATTTTATATAACGGATAAACGAAACGAGTTTTGATTCGAATAATGTTATTTAAGGGATGAATGAAACTGCGAAAAGGACGGACAGCGAGGACAACGGCTCAAGCTCGTTGGTGGCGGTCCCTCGACCCTCCGCCACCTGCGGTTCCGGTAGCGGAGAGCTGAAGCGCAGCTGTCAAGTGATAAACCTGGTCAGACAATATAATAATAATATAGCGGTTTCAGCGTTTATGAGGCTGAAGGCCTGTTACCGATTCTTAACATCGCAGAACATCCACTGTTTGTTGCGGGCTTGAACTCTCAACTCATTGATTCGATTTTTTTTTGCTTAACCGCCCGACCTCCTCGCCGATTTTGACCAGAAACTGGGGCACAGAGCTGGGATCGAACCCGCGCCTCTCTGCACCAATCTTGGTACTCTGAACTGTAACCATTGGAGGCAACTTAAATGACACGGCAACTTAATGCAAGGCAACTTAAATGACACGATGATTTTAAACCCGACTAATAAAACTTGTTTGTGTCAGAAAATATAATTAGGTAATAACACAGGTACATGGGGTCATGGTAAATGACAACAGTTCAGGCGAAAAAAATTTCTACTCGAGGTAATATTAAAAGGTAATAAACTTAGTGCTAGCACTGTTTGGTAAGACTTTAGGTGCTTTTGGTAAGACTTTTAGTGCTCAAGAACTTTGACTAGTTTGTTAAACTTTAAGGTAACAGTATAAGTACCTAAGGTAATAGCTACTTGGTAAAACGACAGTCAGGTAATGGTAAGAATGGTAATAGTAACGACTATTTCGGTAATGGTAATAATCATTTGGGAATCTGGAGTTTTCATACTTCAATGCCTCCGGGAAAAACAAGGTTCTTAAGGAGCAAGTGGAGGACCTAGTACTCGAGTGGACGCTAAGGGTCGCAAAGTAGTGCGCGACAATCACCGGCCACCTCCTCAGACGACCATCGGATATTAGCCGTGTCAGACTTCCCGTAATCCTTTAGGCGTAGACGTCCCGTAGGCCTAGGTCTAGACCTCCAAAACGGTGGCGCCGAAGGTAGCAGCGTATCCGGCCCACGCCATCCTGCCGCCGGTCACTCCATCGAATTCCCTATCTCCTCATAGGGATGTGCTTGAAAATGTGTAACCCACAACTCACTGCTACAATTCTGCTTTGCTTAACCGCCCGGCCTCCTTGCCGATTCTGACCAGAAACTGGCGCACAGAGCTGGGATCGAACCCGCGCCAATCATAACATAACATAAAATAGTGATGTTGGCGCTGAAGAGTAGGCCTGATGATGTAGCGGGTAGCCTGTTGCCGAATCATGGTAATCTGAACTTGTGACGCTGTGGCTAGGCAGATGGTTTTCATTCTGAATATCGAAATGATTAGTCTGAAGTTGGTAACGGTTGCCACGATTGAGATATTTAATAGTTATTGAAATTGAGGTCTCGGGTTCCAAATACCCAAATTTATTTCAATCAAAATTAAACAATGAATATTGTCTCAAACTACACGAATTTAACTTTGGATTTATCGTTGAGGAAAATAGGCTGCTAAGAGTTCTAAGAGTTCTATCTGGAAAAGAGTTCTACCTACATATTTAAATCTCACGCATTAAGGCGTATTTTCAACAACACTTTGTCACGAAAAAGCCTTACTTGGTCTCGATAAGGCCACAGTTTGTCTCGAAAAAACACACTATGACTCGAAAAACCAACAATCTCGAAAAAAAAACACATTTTGTCGCGAAGAAGCCTCACTTTGTTTCGATATAGTTACAATTTCTATCGAAAACGCCTCACCGTGCCCCGAATAAGACACAATATGTCTCGAAAAAGCAAATTTCTCTTGCTCCGAAAATACTTTCAGCTTTAAAAAAATTTTTTTAAACACAAATTCAATTAATGCATTAATTTTGAGAAATATGTTTGAAGGAGAAATATGTTTGCTGAAGGATGAAATATGTTTGTGGCTGCATTTTAAACTTGGTAGCAAAGGAAGCTAGCTTTGAATGCTCAGACTATAGGAAAAACGTGTAACGTTTAGTAGGCTTTGCTTCCATCATTATTCACGTGTTTCATTATATTATTTGCAACTTAGTGACTATCTCTTAATTACTTCTTCTGTCCGGTCAGGATGAAAAAAATAAATGAAATTTACAGTACTTCATGTGGGGCGTGCTGCAAATCGGGCTAAGAGAGGCACTGTAGGTCGGGCCTAGAGACGTACCGGTACTGTGTGTCTGGCTAAGAGACGTACCGGTACTGTAAGTCTGGCTAAGAGCTAAGAGACGCACCGGTACTGTAATTCTGGCTAAGAGACGTACCGGTACTGTAAGTCTGGCTAAGCGACGTACCGGTACTGCAAGTCGGGCTTAGAGACGTACTGTAAGTCTGGCTTAGAGACGTACTGTAAGTCTGGCTTAGAGACGTACTGTAAGTCGGGCTTTGAGGCGTACCGGTAATGTAAATCTGGCTTAGAGACGTACTGTAAGTCGGACTTGGAGACGTCCTGCAAGTCGGGCTTAGAGGCGTTCTGTAAGTCGGGCTAAGAGGCGTACTGTAAGTCGGGCTTAGAGACGTACTGCAAGTCGGTCTTAAAGGCGTACTGCAAGTCGGGCTTAGAGACGTACTGTAAGTCGGGCTAAGAGGCGTACTGTAAGTCGGGCTAAGAGGCGTGCTGTAAGTCGGGCTTAGAGACGTACTGCAAGTCGGTCTTAGAGGCGTACTGTAAGTCGGGCTTAGAGGCGTACTGTAACTCGGGCTTAGAGACGTACTGTATGTCGGGCTTAGAGGCGTACTGTGTAAGGAAATAACGCAAATATAACTGCGTTAGAATGGAGTATAAATATAACTGCGTTAGAATATAACTGCGTTAGAAATGGAGTAAATACCCGTGGAACGGTCAGGGCGAATTAGTTCCACTGATCTTGTGCGACCATCTTTACCCTTCAATAGTTTAGTTACCCTTCCCATTTGCCATAAGGGCCTAGGTTTAGTTGGAGAAGAAATTAGAACTATATCTCCCTCGCGTATTTTATCGCACCAGTTATCTTGATAAAGATCTTTACTAGATTGACGCAATGAAAGCAAATATTCAAAATACCAGAGGTCTCTGAATTTAGCAAGGACTTCCTCCCGCTTCTCCAGCGTCTCTACGAGCGCTTCACGAGAAGTCGGGGCTAGAGCTTCACGGTTCAAGTCGCCAAAAATCAAATGGGAATTGGAAGAACCGGACAACAAAAATGAACTAGGTNCGGGTTCGTGAAAATGAAATCAGACACTTGACTTATATACCCGTAGTGGTAGTATATAGAAAAGCAAATTCAATATCAAGTTGATGGATGTTGAGGTATTTAAGTTTTACGTTAATTACGGAAGAAAATGTAAGTTTTATCTCAAAGGTAATTCAGTAATCACAGAGCACAGTCGTAAGGTGTTTACCGTATGAACGCCGCTGACTCTCTCCAATGGAGGAGCTAGTGCTGCTCGCTGCAGTGATCGCAGTTTGCGCCACCATAATTTGACAGCATTGTCGACCTAATTTTGGCACATTCTTTTCGATAAAGAGTTTATTTTCTTCGTTACAAAATCTATAATTGTTGTATGATCAAATTCCATGCACTAAGCAATCAATTCCGCATAGGCCAGTGCTCTCTTGTTCTTGTGACTGTAGCTTTTTGAATGAATTTACCACAAACAAGGGAAACTGCGATATAACTCGATAAACTCGCCAAAAGAAATTGTGAAACCAGTGTCAGATATCCTGGAATATGAAAAAACTAGAGCTAGCAAGGATCAATGTCACAGCTCTCAACATCAATATAGACTGAGATGGAGTAAAAATGTGACCAACTAGTCGCTTGCCCGTCCACACGCTCAAACTTATCATCAGTCTTGCATGAACCCAAAGGTCTCGCCCGTCCCTCTTTTCCAGGTTTGTCAAACCTCAAACTCCGTCCACCCGTCATGCAAGACTTCAAACTTTGAGCGTCCACACGCTCCGTCTTGTCGTCAAACCTGGCATGACATGCAAGACTGACGATAAGTTTGAGCGTGTGGACGAGGCTTAAGAGACGTGCTGTGGGACGGGCTGAAAGAACTGTAGCATAACATAGCATCTTCAACGCTGAAGAAATATATAGACCTGTTTAGTCCTGTTGTTGATTCTTGTATTTTTCTCTACGTGTTCACAAATCTCAAAACTGACCTTCTAATAAGATCTTTTCAACTGACATTGATTTACAAAATCACTGGACTTTTACTAGTTCCGTAGGGTGCTCGGCATTTCAAGACTGAACATGTACTTTTGCATGGCATAGTCTACTTTATTCTCGAATTCGCACATAGTCGTAATGTCAACAATGTCATCAGGGAAGCTATTTCACATGTCTGTAGCTGGAAGCGAGGAGAAATGTTGTCGCATAGATGAATTACGCCTCAGTTTTTAAGATTCTAACCAAGGCCCTTGATGTTGGTTCTTGTTCAAATTTTTGTAATCCTTCTGGGACCTTGTATAAACCATGAATATTCTTGTATACTTCAATGAGGTCACCACGCAGATGTCGATAACAGAGGCACCCAGATTACTTGGAAGCTTCAAAATGTTCAATCTTTCTTCATAAGACTTGCCATCTAAGCCTGAAATTATCCTTGTTGCACGTATTTGAACATTCACTACTAAATTTTTGTCCTTGTCAATAATTGGTGACCACACGGTGTTTCCAAACTTTAGGTTCGGCCGCACGACAGCAGCAAACAGCCGCTTCGCCGCTTCTGCATATAGGGTCCCCATAATTGAATTTATTAACTCGTGTTTCATTGTGCCTAGAAAATTTCAGATTCTTGTCGACATAAACTCCCTGATCTTTTTGCACGGTACTTTTTTCAATCATAACTCAGTCCAAGAAATTTGTTGGATTTATTATAGCTTGCGTTTCAAAATGCTTAGAAAATTTCAGCTTCTTGTCAACATAAACTCCGAAATCTTTTTCCACACTAGACTTTTCGATCATTACCCTCTCGTTGCAACCATGTCTTCTCATACTGTAATCTTACTGTTCATTGCTCTCCTCGAGGTGAAGTACTCTACACTTGTTAGCAATAAAACGCAGCTGTCACGTATCAGCCCAATCAACAAACCGATCAAGATCATCTTGCACACACTTAATTTGACGCATTCTTAACTGTATTATAAACTTTTTGCAGTCAGAATACATGGAGCACACGCTGGAAACTACTTCTGGCAAATCGTTTGTAAAAAAAATGATGAACGAAATAGGCCCAAGAACGCTCAATTGTGGCTCGTCACTGCGCACTGATGCCCAGTCTGCTACGGTTCTGTTAATACTGACACGCTGTCGTCTACCTACTGCAAAATACATTTCCCTCTATTCCCAAAGACTTCATTTTACGCAACAGCCGCTAATGAGGAACACTGTCAAATACCGTGGCAAAATCGAGGTACACTGCAGCCACTGGCTCCCTTTCGTCCTGCAGGCGAGTCCAATCGTATAACGTAGACAAGAGGCCAGTGGTGCAGGATCTATCGGCAATAAAGCCATGTTGACAGTCTGATAGAAGACTATTACCAGTCAAGTGATCGATAATCCTATCCCTCACAACAGATTTCATTCGCTTACAAATAACACTTGTCAGACTGACAGGGCGATAGTTACCGGGGCCACTCATTTCACATCTTTTGAACAATGGTGTTACTTGAGCTTCTTTCAAATCGACCGGCAAAGTACCTTAGGTCAGGATTTTTTGAAAGAACACTGCTAAAGGGCCGGCGAGGACGGTTGCAAATTCTTTGAGCAATTTAGGTGGGAGTCGTCAGATCCACCTGACTTGTTGGGATTTTAAAACAGCTTATTTGAAAAAATTTAGCTCTTTAAATTTCGAACGCAATGGGAGACTCCATAAAGCTTGAGAACGGGCACAAATGCAACAACAACAACGTCGGCACGTGGCGAACGAAGTGGGAGCGCAGCCGTGCACCAATAAGCCCTGAATCAAACGCCTTGGATCTCTCCGGACATCCACCAATCAGCCGTGAACCACTCGGCTTTGTCCACCTCCGGCCTGGCATAAAACCTGCCGTGCACCACAAGGCCACGGATCGAAAATGACTTCCGGGCATCGTTAAATTACGTTGTTTTACGTTCGCCGTATCTAAGGTTAGGTTTCAGATAGCAAAGTCCTATTCCAAAATTTAGCGTCCTTCGACGAGTGGCCGTTCGACCGAAGGCTGGTTCGACCCACGGCCTAGATACGGACGGCTTGAAGTGTTGAAGGCTACGTTCCGGAAGGCAGGAATCATGATAGTCCATTACATCCAGGGCAGTGGTGGTCTTCGGCAGGCGACCCAACGAAGTATCCATCGATGACCGCGGAGAATCTTGAAATTCCCTTATTCGAAAATAATATACGGTAAATGAATATTGAAGATCCAACAAGGTAACTACGTACAACATCGTTGCACACTCGGCGACGTCATTCAAACTGACATTAGAGGGTCCAATTCCGTTTTAGATGTCTAGATTCAGATATTTCAAACATGAATGGGTGAATAAAATGCACGAGGTGCAGGCGTGTCACTAATGTGATTCAAGTTCCTACTCTGACGTTGTAAACTTTAATAACAATTACTAGATAAAATATCAAAATAAGGGCAGATACTCACACAGATCGCTAATTAAATTTTCAATACGAAAATGGCAACATTTTTGGTACGTGTTAAATATAGTGATAAAGTAATACAAAATTAAATAGAGTGCTAATGTAATAACAAATTGGCATTTACCTGGACCCATATGCGGATTCGAACTCAGGAACACGCGTTTTGCGATTAGAGCCCAGAGCATAACTCATTCCGCTTTGAATTGATCTGGATTAATTTAACAAGTGTTCAAACATATGATCGACCAAATCTTCTAAAACTAACAATTTACTAAAAAGCCAAGGAAAAAGGCGAGATAATGCTCGCAGTGGCGAATTCATATTTATTCAATATGTTTAAATTTTATCCAGACAGGTCCAGTTTTGACTGTTATGCGCTGCCCATTTAAATGAGTTTCTCTATCTCGAACAGCAAGAGAACGCAGTGAAGAAAACTGGTGCTGCAATTAATGCTTTCTACTTCGGCCTCCGCCTGGCCTGCGACCGACACACACCATGCAGACTCCCGGCAGAAATATAACAGAAACTTAACTGAAGTGGCATTAATTATACCAAACTTCCAGCAGCAGCTGAGACAGGGAAATACATTATAATGGAATTCAGACAACTACACAGACACGATAATACAACAAGGTTATAGTGACAGCGATTTTCTCTCATCTCAAATTAAACATTACATAATATGTCGTGCCAGGATGGACAAACGGCGGCCACAAACCAGCTGCAGCAACTGATTATAGGCAGAAAATCGCGATAAAATTTGGTTTCATCTAGGAGCTTGCGTTCTAACGAGTAAATATTATGCATTGTAAATGATGATGAACACAAGCTCGATCGTTCGTTCAGATGCTTACTTTGAATTCTCATTCACATCACTATCGCATTTAATTTCACTCTCGCGGCTACCTGAAGCGTTCACTACATGAAACGAGAAATACCTTTAACAAAATGTACAGATTTGGATAATGCGTTTAACTTAATGAATTCTGAAAGCTGATACAACATTAAAATCTTAAACTTCGAACATATTAGAGCTGCATCAAATTTTCCAGGCTAAATTTTCGAGCTACAAGTTCCTTGACCACTGAACCTGACCCGAGGACTCGCATGACAACTCAAGAAAAAACAAGAAGAGTGAGCAGCGTTCGTTCCGTGTGCTGCTCAGAGATGTTATGGGACATTGACTATATCAGGTCAGCTGCCTGCAAAACACTCTAGTCGTCAAGAACTTTAGAACGTTTGATCCTGCAGCTCCAAAAGAACAGATGAGGGTAATGATGACACAGTGAACTCCTTAAATAATATTCAAATAGTGACTGCACTTTAACACAGGTACGATAAGCTACAATCAAAACTCGAAGACACAAAACACGCAGCGTTTGTTGGCTGTGGACGATAACCGTGCTAGCTTGACAGACCCCTAATCTTAAGCCTTATATGATTCACCCACACGCTTTCCCATAAGCTAAAGCCCTATATGCTTTGCCTCAATCCTACTCCTAAGGAAAGCACCTAACAACCTAGGTTCACTGTTTATATCAATAATTTATGAAATATTTTCCTCGCGGGGTGAGAAGGTTGTGCGTATGGTCGTCACGAGGTTTATTTACAAGGTTACAAGTTTTATTTTAAAATTAAAATTTATCACAGATTGGAGCAAGCTGTTCAAAACAAGCAGTGTAGATTTCAGTTAGTTTCCTTCCTTAAATCTTGACATTAGAGGGAAGCCGCAAGAGGATCGAGTTGCTCCGAACAAATACCCCAGTTTTTCTGCTCTCAAGTAAATATGAGGAAAGGCAACCACAATACAAGTAAAGACAAATGAATCTGCGACGATCTCACATCTCTTGATAGCGTTGCATTCGAGAAAACCGCAGATTATGATTTCCCCAAGCATAGTTGATCTTTTCGACGTATAAAATTCTATGTCATTTGAACATAACCACAAGGCTATATGCGAGCTAATCATGTACAAATACATTTATAAAGAACATGTTTTATTAATAAATTAGTGCCAAAATTGAACGATACATTTCGAAAAGTTCACTACATGCTTATGAATGCACATGGAGAATATGTCGATCCAGATAGCGACGTCGGACACATGAATATTTACATTGAGTGCAGCCAAAAGGCTTTTCTGCAGAATGCTTAGCATGGATATGTAAATTTAGCATGTGTTTTGTGACGCAAGCATATTTGCATTCGGAACAAACAAAAGGTTTCTCTGCCGAATGCTTGGAAAGAATATGTAAATTTAGCTCGTGTTTTGTGACGCACGTATATTTACAGTCAGGGCAGGGCCGAGGTTTCTGTGATGAATGTCTATAAAGAATATGTTGACTTAAATCTGCTTGTCTGACGCAGGCATATGAGCACTCAGAGCAGGTAAACGTTTTCTCATTTGAATGCTTGTAAAGAATATGTTGACTTAGTAGCTCTTTTGTGACGCAAGCATGTGAGCATTTAGAGCAGGCAAAAGGTTTATCTGCTGAATGCTTAAAGCGAATATGTCGGATTAGTTGCTCCTTTGTGACGCACGCATATTTACAATCCGAGCATTGCACAGGTTTCTCTGCTGAATGTATATGAAGAATATGTCGACTTAATTGCTGTTGTGTGACGCAAGCATATTTACAGTCAGGACAGTGCACAGGTTTCTTTGCTGAATGCTTATGAAGAATATGCTGACTTAGATCTCGTTGAGTGACGCACGCATATGAGCACTCGGAGCAGGTAAAAGGTTTCTCTGCACAATGTTTGGAAAGAATATGCCGACTTAGTTGCTGTTGCGTGATGCAAGAATACGGACACTCAGAGCAGGAGTAAAATTTCTCTTCTGAATGTTCATGGAGAATATGCTTCTTTAACATATATCTTGATAAACAGACGTATTCACAATCAGCACACTGATAAGTTCTCTTGCGTGCATATTTATCAGGAATACGTTGCTGCAGCCTCTGGGAGCGCTTCTTGGAGCTGGATGATGCAGAGACGTGGCCACCGCCATCAGCCGCTGCTGCAGAGACGTGGCCACCGCCACCACCCGCTGCTGCAGAGACGTGGCCACCGCCACCAGCCACTGCTGCAGAGACGTGGCCACCGCCACCAACAGCAGTGGAAGAAGCGCAGCTGCTGCGCTGCTCACACCAAGACACGTCACTTCATGGCAGATAATTGCGGCAATCACCTGGTTACTTCTTAGCAGAGTAATAGTGGTAGTAGTAGTATAATGGTTTGCTAGCGCTTCAGATATCAAGCTATTTCGCACCGGAGGTCAAAATATAACATCGCCAGCGAGGAAGCGAGAAATACCGACCAATTAATAATTAATTGAGACCAATTGAGACCAACAATTGAGACCAATAATTGAAACCAATTAAGGTCTCAATTATTCAAAATCTCAAGTTAATCATCACCCACAAGGGGCGGAAGGTCTCAATTGTCCAGCCTGAAGCTGGCAAGACAGAAGCAGCGTTAGCATCTCAAAGAGACGAAGTGACAAGGAGGGACAGGTGGAAAGCAACAGAACTAAGACACTCGAACAAGAGGTCGCTTACACGGGACGTTGGCCGCCCGCACGAGAGAGACAGAGAAGGGAAATGTAAGGAATCCTACCTACATAATAACTTAACCCCACAACTGAGACCTGCAGTCAGACACCGCGAGTTCAGCGGTGGGGCGCTCAGGAACAATCCCCCTAGAAGCGCGAAATCCCATAAGACTTCTGACGAGCACAGACACGCGTCAGAAGTCCCCCCTGAGGGGACTTCTTAGCGGAAATAAATCATTGGCAAAAAATCAAAATGTGTTCATAAAATTTTTCTCTCAATATTGTCCAGGGGCCGGATCATCAAAACTTTGTATCTTCTTATACTTATGTACAAAATAATACGTGTTGCATAAGTACACCCTAATTTTGGCATTATCAAAACTTGCGTATGCAAGACTTATCTGCGTAGCTATTATCAAACCTCATTGCACATCAGCCAGTCAGAAGCTCGCTGACATCCTTTGTTTACATCATGTGTCTTGATGCCTTACTTCTGTTTCCAGTGTGCTAAATATTTTCAGATTTTTTAAAGAATTCTAGATGCTCTTACTCTAAAAAGTCAATGACAAATGCAGTTTCAAGATAGCAAAACAAGTACGGTACTAATGATTAATATAAATTATATATCTATTAATATCTATAGATTATAGTTTAATATCCATAATCTATTCATTGTTTAGCTCCACCAATTACTTGTTTTCTATAGGCATGTATTGAGAACAAATTCATTCGATGCATTACTAAAATAATTCCTTAGATGTAGAAAAAATATTTTTCTAATTAAAATTAGAGAATTTACCTTGAAATGATATTAGAGTCTATACATTAGTATGATACTGGAGTCTAGACACTAGTAGAGTCTAGACACTAGTAACTAAATGGTTACCAATTGTTGTTGTTGTTATTGCCCATCCTGTTAGTGGCAACTAGGTAAGGAAGGGGGTGATAGGTCAGTTTTTCCGGGCACTTGATGCCACTAGTAGTTCCACGACCATCACTGTCTCGCTGACCCGCCAGAACCATTTATTGCATTACACAACACCCTGGACAAGCCAGGTAGGTACTCATTTATCAACCAGAGTTGGATGAATGGCTGAGTTGACCATGAGCTGAGCTTCCTGGAAGAACTTGTCCTCAGTGGACTCGAACCCGGGAGCTGGGTGCGAGAGACTAAGTCTCTCACCACTGCACCACCACAGCTCATTCCATTTACCAATTGCTTCACCCATTCAAAATTTGTATGTAACTACCCTTACGACACCTCCGAGCAGGCGTACAGTGACACAATTTCTTGTACGTAGCTTCCCGCGCAAATGTTTTGATAATACCACCACTAGAGTTACATCTTCATAGCAGTACTTACGCCCACACGTAAGTGGCTATGTGTGGCACCTTTTGATAATCACGACCCTGGGTTTTGAATATTGTCAACATACCAAAACACTGGAATGACCCATCAAAATTTTGCCTGCTAAGGATGCTCAAGATGTTATTTTTCAACACCACCTACCATAAAAAATGAGCATCAGAAATTCAGAAAAAAAAAATCCATTAGGAATTCAAGCATGTAAGCACTTTGCAAAACAAGGAAAGGAAACTGCTATGCTCAGTAATGCAAAACCGCTGAATATGAAGAATTGTCTTGACCTGTACTAATATTATAATTTCAAGATGTCGTGATTTGAGCAGCAAGGAGATCCAAATATTCATTAATTATACTTCTTTCTTCATACAAAGTTAACTGAAAGTTAACACCTCACAAAATGCATGTTTTTCTACCAGGCAAACACTACCTACCTTTCCTCTTGTCACCCTCGCAATGGCTGAGGGTTGTTGGGGGGCGCGGGGAGCCTCAGGAGCCTCACTAGGCGCTTTCCTCTTGCGGGGCACACGCAGAGGGGGAGGGGGGACTGGTGGGTCTCCACTGCTGGGGCTGGGAGGCTCACATGCCTGCCCCAACAGGTGAAAATGATACTTGCACTCATGAGGATTAATATATCATCTAGGTAATTAAGTTCCCAAAGTAATTGAGAAAATTTATAACTTGATTACATGGCTCCTGATTTATGAGTGATCTTCAACTACCATTATAATGTGTTGAAACCTTTTTGAAGATTAACTTGCAATCATACAATCATACTCATGAATTTTCTTTGCATACGTAAAAATAAGCTGTCATAAATGAACACCTTCTTGTATCCACTGCTTTCTTATATTTCACAGATTAGAATAAAGTAGGGATTTCAAATGCCAGCTAACATGGGTACCTTTTGATCATAATTGAATGGTTCTTCCTTTACAGATATCGTATCCATTGCTTCATCTCTCTCCTCCTTGACGTACACAATTGGAACTTCAGGTGCTAAAGAGGCAGCCCCAACATTCAAAACTGAAAATAAATAAATAAATAGTGAAGCAAGGTGGAAAATGTTTCTCAAGAAAAAATGTTTCCTCAATATAGAAAATTTTTATTCATTTCCCAAATAGGTAAATGGTAGGTACAGTTTGAATGAAAATATTTGCCTATCTTTTGTCTGGAAATATGTAAATTTCAAAATCTTGGGTGCAATTTCCAACAATGAACAGCACTACTACATACAACCATGCCAATGACCTATAAGCGTAGAATGAAGCTAAATGCCAGGCTCACCTTCACACTTCACACTGCCAGCATCAGCACACACTAGAGCGAGGCTAGGCATGGCACACCAGCCCCTCCCCACGGCAGCTGCAGGGAGTTGTTGCAGCGAAACCCGGCACTTGAATGCATTGCTTGCCATGATTGTATGTGATAATGGTAGGTTACAAGCACGTGAATTATTTGTTACCTGAAAATCTGCACAGGAGAGTTTGGCAAATATATTGAGCTGTTATATATATTTATATATCTCATAGAAAAACCCTTGACATTGCTTGTATGAACCTTTGAAGCATTTAAATAATTCTTATTTATCATTTATTTATTCCTGACTATGGGTGGATAGGTGCGCATAGCAAAGTGTGAATGAAAATAGGCCAAGTGCTACAAACAACAACTATAGGTGAAATTCCTACTGGGAACATGCTGAGTCAGAGGAATGTTCATTTTTCAGCAGTAAAAATGTACATTCCTTGAACAAATGCCTAAGCAAAGAACTCAGTGTATTTTCCATTAAAATTGCCAATTTTACACCAATACACAATCAAATTTTTATCTACAATTTAGAGTCACATTGGCTGATGAGGCCTTAACATTATCCACAAATTCAAATTTTCTGACTAAGATGTTCACAAACTATAAGGTTCCAGATTTAATCAAATTTTTTATTTAGGAGCATCAAGTTTTCAAATTGACTAAAATATGTTTGGGAGCTATTTAACTTACGTTATCTCTTTCAATTTGGAATATATAGTGAATGCCCTTACAATTATAGGTAACCTTCTGTGTGAGCCAAAGAATGGGCAAAAAAATACTAGAACCATGGGTAAGAGGTAAAAACTGCTGAGGGCAACAGAAAATTTCCACAGTGCCCATGTTTCATAAAGATGAGTTATGCACAACATAGGTTAAAAACATAAATTGCTATGAAGTTGCCAATTCATTGCCTTAAAGACATCGAGTTTTATCCCTGGTAGACAGTAGTTCATTGGTGGTTGATTACATTGTCACATAGTTGGCTATTCAAGTTGAATACTAACAATTGCAAATTTATGATTAATAGAGACTACAATTCCTTCGTAGCAATACAGAAATTTATCAGAGCTAATACCAATCAAAATGGATGATGGATAGCTATCTGCATCATAACAGGAATAATTGGCAAATTTAGTTAAAATTTCTTGTCAAGACAAGCATATAGAAGATTATTCTAAGAAATTGATGCAAAAAACAGTTATTTTACTTGAAATATTTTGACAAAATTGCCCAAATATCATGATATTCCTTAGATGATCCATTCAACATATTTAGTTCCAAAACAATCATCACAGTGAGAAGTTGCATTTACAGTTTTTTCAGTGAAAAGTCAAGTGGATACAGTATATTAAGAAGATTTTGCTAATAGTAAGAGCAGTCATGTAAGTGCAGTGTTTTGCATGCAATGTGTACCACTAAATGTGTAGTATAAAAACTTACTATGACATTCTATAGATGGCACACGTGCACTGCAGCAGTCTGTGGTATATATTATAAATGAAATTGCTATCATGGATTTCTAAACAATGATTTTGAATTTTTGAAATGCCACTCTTACATGCCACATTCATGATCTTCTGAATGATACTTTAGGTCTAAGTTGTTGCTGTTATTACCACCACCCTGGTAGTGGCAACTAGGGAGGGTGGGTGATAGGTTAGTTTTTCAAGACCACACAGCCACACATCCATGTTTAAACTATTTTCTCTTATAATAAATGGTGACCTTTTTGGCAATTTTCTCTGCTTTTAAATTTGTGGTAAATTTACAATTTAAGTAACAAAGTGATTTTAATAACTATTTTCACTTATGGTGCATGGCACACTTTTCCTCTTAACATACGTTGGAACACCGTGCAGGTCGAAAAAAGAACAACAAATTCCTATGCACCTGACACATTGTCCTGATTATGGTTCCTATCAACTAATATGTCAACAGATCCCATCAAATGGAGTAATAAGGGACGGTTTTGAAAGTTTTTTGTTAATAACTCCATACCATGAAACATTTCATAAACAAGTTTGGGCTCATTTTGAAAGTCTTTGCAAGGGCTATTACATGGCATCTCTGAAAAATTACATATGCTATTTGTAAGGTGCCAGACATTATGTAAAAATCTCCTGAATTACCCCTGGGAGCAGGGTAATAAGGGACACTTGAAATAAACACAATTTTAAAACATTTGCTGCACGCAGTGTGTACTCATTCATTACTAACATCACTCTGAAGTCCTCCACTTCCTTTGCAGATGATGTAGAATAGATGACGTTTTCTGTTATTTTTACTTGTTATTCCTTTATTGATATGGTACCCTATTGCCATATTCATACATTACCATATTTTTGATGTGTTATTACTGTATCCATGGACATGCCATTGAGTATTGACAACAACCTTGTCCACTGCAAGCTTCATATCAGCAACCATATAGCATTTATCCTGTACCTGTAAGTTTACAGGACGGCGTGTAATTTTAATTGAGTCACGTGAATACACTATAATAAAAAATCATAAAAAACATACATGAAATAGAAAGGAATATTTTAGGGACAACTATCATATTTTTTGAAAGATTAAATCATATTTTGGGTGAACTTCTTTTCATTCTGTATTGCCCAGTACAGAATTCAATCTATGACATTCTATGCACAATTTTATGATGACCAATGATGCAGCAATTTTTTGTTAAGTGAATTTATTTTACTAAACGAGGTAAATTTAATCAATTTTTTAACTGATTTTTCTGTTCACTGGTGTCAAGGAAATTCATCCGGCATGGCAACAGCGGCCAACCTTCATTGGTCCGCAGCGCCACGTCATCAGATACATAGCTAATTGCCAGCCGCAGGTATCGACTACTGCTCATTGTCTCATTAGAACTCGTGGGAGGTGGATAGCGCGCTGCTAGTCGTCCACCTTCGGTAAGTCCGACATTTGATTCCTAGTAGTTTACCTGCCTTACTCGTTGTTGTCAATGTATCCAGTTAGATTATCACTTATGTTACTACGATCAATGCTTAGTTCACTTGTAATCGCCTTTGGCTCCTCTTATCATGCCTTCCATTTAAACCCGAATGTTCCAGACCGGCGATTGCTAACCCATGCATTCTATGACAGATAGACCCACTGACTGGCCACCAGAGGGCTACTCATCCACGAGTAAACGTACCGGCTCCTCATCTTCATCATCCTCCTACCTGGCGCTCTGGCTCTGGAGTTACCTTGCCTGCTTCACGGAGCCTTACCTGCTTCACGGAGCCTTACCTGCTTCACAGAGCCTTGCCTGCTTCACGGAGCCTTGCCTGCTTCAAGGAGCCTTGCCTGCTTCACGGAGCCTTGCTTGCTTCACGGAGCCTTGCCTGCTTCACGGAGCCTTGCCTGCCTCACGGAGCCCTACCTGCTTCACGGAGCCTTGCCTGCTTCACGGAGCCCTACCTGCTTCACGGAGCCGTACCTGCATCTGGGCCTTCTTTTAGATTACCAAATATTAAGTATATGTCCACGAGTCTGTCGCGTTTCAATCACCTCCCTTGGCAAGGTTTGGTTGGGTTCGAGTGGTGGTGGACCCATTAGCTGGACTAACTCTGGGACCCTAAATTGGGATCTTCCAAGCTTCTCTTGGATCTAGTGGTCCTGATTCCTTTACAACTGGAGCCTTTGATAACTGAGGTTCTACTGTAAATGTGTTTTAGAAGTGTCCCTTATTACCCCACCATGTGGAAAAGGCAGCCATTTTTTTTGGAAATGAGCTATGCAAATTCTGTCAATCACATTTTTAAGCCAACACCTTTCTGCACTTTTATGCAAGTTAAATTTTTAATATGCCAAATATTTTTTTGCTACAGACCTTAGTAGAGGTACTTTACCAAAATCTCACTTTTCACACTTTTTTCAGGGATTTTTTAGAGGTAGTAAATGTATGATTCATTAACTTGTTTAGGCTACATAGATAGGAAAAATGTTGAGCTTTCGTCCACTATTTTCAGTTTTGCAATATTTCAATTAGTTTAGCTACTACAACATTGCTACGAAATGTTGGAGGACTGTCCCTTATTACTCCGCCCATCCCTCATTACTCTGTTTGATGGTATAAATAATTGCTGTTCTTGATGTAAGCCCATCTGGAGCTTTGCAATGATGTAATATCTCCTCACAATGCCACCACGTGTAAAAGCCCCTATTATATAGAGTATTATACCTGATTCATACTTAAATGCCTGCTGCTCTCAATAGCTGCAGCTTAACATAGTGCAATTCTATAGGTGATATATAAGGATATGGTCTTATGACATTTTATGGACCACTGCAAAATACAATAGCACCTTCCTAAATAAAAGACAACTGCATACTAAATGAACAGAAGGGGCGGGCCAGCATCGCGTCAGCAGCAAACTGCACTAGCAGCTGCAGCAGCTTTGTCAAAAAATTTGAAAGATCATCAGGCCTTAACAAAATCTGGTTTCAAGTCCTTAGGAGCTTAATTCAGCCTATAAAATCTAAAAATTTACATTTATGTTTGGATTCCATTGCTGTCAACATTGAGAAATGTCAAAGTACCTTACTTGTTATAAATACTCATTAAATAAATCTCAATTTGCCTATAAACATCACTCCAAAAATGATCGCTGCAAGGCTTGAAGCGAGCAGTTTTCAGGTGATGTTTATATCCAAATTTTACTTTATTCAGCAGGTATTTTGTTTCTATAAATAATTACTTCATGATGTATGGCATGTGACGTCACAAGCAAACCGCTGCGTGTGATGTTACCGCAAGGTCCCTCCCTCAACTCTTTAGTAGGAATTGAACATGGTGCATTGCAACATTTCCCAGATATTGTGAACATTCCCTACATTATATTGTGAATATTTTTTGCTTGTGATATTGTTAATATTTTTATTCCAACATCATTAGATACGCAGTTTTAACATCTTTAGCACTGATGGTGTGAGCCATGAAATATGAACAAAGGAGTGAAGGGTCTGAGTTGAAATCATACCGGCAGCTGTGCAGACTGCAGCCTATGGAAGTAAGAAAGATATTTTAATATTCAGCTCATTAGTTTTAAATTCATTTCATGGATTGCAATTTGTGTATGTTGTATTGTATATTGCATTGCTCTGCCAACTCCAAGAAAATGGCAACTAGCTCTGTTTCACTGCTTCAACAATTGACACTTGTTAAGTTATACTTCATACTAGATATAAAATATCACAAATATAATTTCATATTTTAGGTAACTTTCTCTTTGATCAAAAAACAAATAATTAAATTCCTAACTTTGTTTGGTCAAAAGTCCTACTCCTAGCTCCTGTCAAATCCAGGCACCCTTTGCCAAGACCAAAAAGTACTGCCAATCCTAGAATTGCAC
Organism: Hyalella azteca; assembly: GCF_000764305.2. Classification (NCBI taxonomy): domain Eukaryota; kingdom Metazoa; phylum Arthropoda; class Malacostraca; order Amphipoda; family Hyalellidae; genus Hyalella; species Hyalella azteca. The sequence goes on from NW_025941438.1 coordinate 41,347, forward strand.
AATGTGCAGCTATGTGATGATGTGATTGTATCATTGTCTCATGTGCTCATAATAGTGACAAATGAACTGTATTTATTGCAGGGTGCTGCAACACCGCCACTTGCACTGTGCGGACATGAGGTATAAATGCAAAAATATCAAATTGAATTTGTCACAAACAACAAAGACCATTCCTTTCAAGCAGCCCAAATTGCAGGGAAAACTTCTCAAAATCATTCAATTTCTGAGACATGCCCAAACTGGAAAATTAGGCAGTACTCTACAGTAGCTGCAGACTAGTTGGGGAAAGTCCTACTTTCTTCTGAAATATCGTGGCTCTAATATCATATAATTTCAGCAGGTATGAAGTCTTGTGGCTCTAATGTCATGTATTTTTTGTTTGATTGAATAAATCACGGTTCGTACTTCACAATACTGTACATTAAATAAAATTTTCAATGTCTGCAGAGCTTTAATGCTACCACCAAAATATCCTGCTTAATGGCATGATAATAAGTAAACCCAAAACTTTTTGTTGATGATCACATAATTGCGGTCACATCACTCCAAGCAGTCAGACTGCATTATCATGTGTTCAGCTGCCACTAAAGTTAAGACATAATATCACTGTGCTGTTTCTAGGGTAAATGAGAGATTTGGAGTAGCACATGCACAGGACTTTGTAATAAGTTTGTTGCTTGTAAATGGCTTTCATGGCCAATATGTGGAATTCATGGCACAAATAATTGGAATCACTGTCAATCATGGCTTGCAAATCCAAAAAACCATGGCTCAAAAAATCCAGTTGCAGTTCAGAGAATAGATAGTTTCTTCACTAGGCCACCCATTAATTTGACAAAAATGCCAGTAGGTGTAGTAAATTTCACTTTTCCTATGACCAGTTCCTAATTTTTTCTGTAAGAGATAAAAAGAAGGTTCCTTTTTGCCAGCTTTTTTCTAAATTTTGACTAATATTACAGTAATGCACAATAAGTTTTGCAAAAAATTGCCACTTCAAGTCTTTAATTATGGGCTCAGTGGTAAAACCAAGTAAATTCAGATTGGAAAGTATGAGTCATTTTTCTAAACTCAAACAGCACAACTGTACCTTGAAGCTTCAGGTTTGATAACTTTTCAGAAGTAAAAAAAAAATATATATTAAATTTACAAGACAAAAACCAAGATTTGACATTAAAATTGACAATTATACCCAAGAACAAAACAACAGATTTTTGCTTCAATTTAGCCTTGCATTGTATGATAAGCTTTTACATTTTCATGATTATGGCATAGTAAACAGAGAACAAACCTCAATTATTGAATTTTTTATCAATTTTCAATTTGCAGAATCTTAAAAATTTGTGACTTTAGGAGCCTGAGGTCTTCACTCTGCTAGTTTAACAAAATATGATTTGGATGCTTGGAGCCATTTCACTTAATAAAGTACATCTTAGAAGCTCTTTAAATTTGTTATTGTTGTTGGGACTTGGTTCAAGGTGAAGCAGTAGTCACTCAATGACCACTTGTAACACCTGAACTCAGCAATGATTTTTTAGTTTGTCTTCATCACCTTTTTAGCACATTTTCTCATTTATGGAAAAATGCACTATTGTGCTTGCCATGTCCATCTGTCTGTCTGTCTGTCCGTCCATCTGTCCATGACCTCAAATTTTTGTCGATGAGAAAATGCGCTCTCTGTCACTCACTGCTGTGAGTACTGAGTTATATTTTTTTTAGTTTCATTCTTCTCTCTAAAGGCGCTTGTTCTCCAAGTCATCAGCAGTCTTTCATGATGTGACACGATGGGGGCCACAACAGGTGCTCATTTGATTTGGAATGAAGTGAACTTGCTTTTAAGGAGAGCATCTTGCTCAAAAAAATTTTTTTATTTACAGACGGGTCACTTGAAACTTGGTACACATGTGTAAACAAATATCTAAGACTTTTTTGTTCCTGTAAATTTTTAACACAAAAGTTACAGAAAATGATAAATTCACAGAAAACAGCAAAAGAAGGGGGCATTGTAGAAATCTATCTCTTAGGATTTTCAAGCTACAATATTAAGATAAATATCATTTGATGAGTGAAGACCGTATCTAGCGATACATGATTTTTTTAATTATTATTTTTGTGGGTGGAGGGGATTTTTTGTTTGCTTTCAATTTACCCCTACCCCTTTTTGCAAAATATAATCCAAACTATAACGAAATTACCATGAAAGCTAATACCATCCTCTAGATCTTTTCTTTACAAATCAAATGTATGTCTCTTAATGTTGTAGCTTACAAATCATAGGATGAGGTAGAATTTCAAGATGGCACATTTCAGAAATTTCCATGTTTCGGGAAAGCCAGATAAGTAAAATTTATTGAAAAATGACAATATGCCAAAAAATTGCATGATATTGTAGCCCAAGCTTAGCCATTGCCAATTAGTTACACTCAGGGTACCAGCATGCATCTTTAGACTTATTCTCACTCTTGTCCAGTTTAAAATGAATAATAAGCTATATATGTGACATTTGTGATATTTATATACATAAAAAATGTTCATTTTATATTAATTTAAAATGGCATATTGCAAAAACATTACATGTACATCTGTGGTTTTGCTTTTTCTGAATGTGCATTGTTTGAAGCTCTCAAATGAGTGCAAACACTTTATAATTAATGCAAATAATGATCTTTAAATACATTTTTAAATGAACATGTATAAATATTATTATAAAATGGTCACTTTATAAAAGTTCAAAACTGCCTTACACAAAAATTATTGTATGTACATCCATGGTATTAGCTTTGATGAATGCGTCTTGTTTGTAGCTTTCAAATGAGTGCAAACACTGTGCAATTAATACATTTTTAAAATTGCTTTGTGCAAAAACTAGAGCAAGCACAAACATGCTGTGTAACAGTGTACTGTATTAGACACACATATTCACAGGCATGGAATATATCTACTTGGCGAGCCGCAACTGAATTTTTGGAGCTGTGGTTTTATTGATTTGCCAGCTGTGATTCCATTTCTTCAAGCCGTGATTGAATTTCTTTGAGCTGTGAATCAGGATTGGAAATTTCATACATGTTTCTGAAATCTTGCAGCTTGAGATGATGTTGGTTTCAATTGATTGATATAAAGTTTTTATATTTATTTGAGAACAGTTTAGAATCACAATCATCTAGGTAGACTATTAAACTACAGAGAGACTATAATAGAGAGGAGAGGGACTTCACTCCGTTGTGCCGAGACAAACAAATTACACAAATAAATACACGTCGGAATGATCAATACAGAAAGATAATTCCATGATCCAAAATATAATGATTCATATATCACTTAAAGAAGAGCACTAATCCAAATTCACTCTTACCTGAGAATATTGTACTGCAGCCTATAATAGCTCAGTCAGCCTCACAGGGACATCAGAGACAAAGTGTTCTAACATGACTGGCCAGGCCTTACAACAGGTACTATTACAGCTTCATTACACAGCTCTAATGTGTCATTGGACACATTACATTACTTACATTACATTACTTCTTACACAGCTCTAATGTGGCATTAGTGACAAGTTATTAATAGTAAATGCACCATAATCCGACATTGTGGGTAATTCCCACACTTCTCAACTTTTTCCTTTATATTAAGCTTTGTCTTAGTTTCACGCATGCGTAGAATCCATAGATGGTTGAAATAGTGACATCATAATATTGTGCGCAATATTTCCGCAAAAACTAGGTCTGGCAGGAAAATGGTAAGATCCTCAGAGCAAAAGTCCACATCACCCAGTGAGAACATTGAAACAAGTGTCAAAGTTGATAGTTGACCTTGCTCTACCAAATAGTGATAAACTGTTTGTGTAGAAAGATTATTATGGTTTTTGACTTTTAAACAAGTCTGTCAATATATTAGGAATCCTTTACGTATACTTGTATTTGCTGATTTTAAGTGGTTAATAAATTAATAGATGATTAAGTGGAGAGACTGTTTTAGACACATAAAACTAATTCCGACACAGCTTGGAATTAGACACACACAGCTTGTTCTGAGCTGTGTCGTATTCCAAAACAGCTCAAACAGGGCGTCGGAATTCCAACACAGGGTGTCAGAATTACGAATTACAGTTTTGAAGCACTGTTGGAATTAGTCTCACAATATGCCAAATTTAGTCACATGCAGTGTCAGAATTCAGCAATTTTGTAATTTGAATTCTAAATGCTTTTAAATAAATATGGCAACAGTTTGTGACATTTCATCATTGCTGGCAGCCCTGGCGCATAGTGTGGTGTTTTGAGAGTGACGTAAAGCAATCAGAACTCAAGTTGCACATACAGTGATCTTTTTATAGCCATTCATTTCTTGCTACCTCCTCGAAGAGTCGGAACATGGTGTGTTTACCCTATGCAATTAGAAACTTGTGGCCCAATCATGCACTTTTGTTAACAATTAGATAGGAGGTAATTTATTTGGTGGAAATCTCGCGGTTCTGGAAATTGTGGGAAAGCTATAGTTGCGTCCCTAAAGCTAGATGTTTTCCATGGCATCCATGCTTGCCTTGAATTCCATATCTCAGCCATTAAGCATTAAAAGCCATTTACGAGCCAGCAGCCACAAACTTTTTACCAAGTTCCATGCACGTGTTACCCCCTAATCTCTAATTTTATCCCAAAAACATCAAACACTAAGATATATCTTCACTTGAGTGGCAACTGAACATGTGATAATGCAGTCTGAGCGCTCTAACATGACCGCAACTACCTGATCATCTATAAGGAAACGTTTTATGTTAACATGTTGTTTCATTGTGCAGGATATTTTGGCAGGATTGTTGAAATAGTGAGGATTGTGGAAGTTGGAAATTTCATGAAATGACATTTTGCAAAGTGCAAACTGCAATTTTTTCAATCGAACATAAATATAGTTGGCTGGGGTAAGACAGGACCAAAATCACTAACAAGCCTGCAGCATCTATACCATGAAAAACTAAAAAACCCTAAACCTATCACAAGGTGCATTTATGCAATGGGCTTCTAAGCTACAACTCACACGTTTTGCATCTAACATAGTTTTCTGTACAGATTAAAAAAAGTGAGCTGGTCCCATCTTACCCCATTGGGGTAAGATGGGACCAGGCTGGGGTAAGACAGGACCAACTGGTAATTCTTATGTTACAAGGTTTCTAATAAAAGTACAATTCTGATATTCAATATCGTCCATCTAGAAACACATTATTTGATTAAACAACCACTTGTTACCGTTTTGTGTTGTGGGGAGTCAACTCTAATATCAGTCGCATTGGAGGTAATGTCACGAGAAAACTTTGTTGATATTAAATGCAGCCATATGACCTTTTGAGCAAAAAATATGGATGATATTATATAGCTGGCATAGTTAATTATCATTTTATACTTTACTTTGCTAGCAATAATAAGAAGTCCAAGAAACTTGCAAGAAACTCCAGTATTTTAGCAATAATTCCTTATTCGAGATTGAAATTTCCAAAGAAACTTGGTGAGAGTGAGCAAAAGATAAAAATTTTGACCAAAATACTCCAGTTACTGCATAATAGGTGATATATTCATTTAAAAACTATTTTTGATATACTGTAGGGTAATAGAGGACCATTTGTGGGGTAAGACTGGACCATATGTGGTGTAAAATAGGCCATATATAAGGCGGGAAAATGGCCTAAAAATAGGTAAAAATGGGGGGATTATTTAGTGGTCCCGTCTTACCCCATGTCCGGTCCTTTTTTACCCCATTTTAGAATACATGTCAGGCAGTGATGGTAGCAGGTAGGAATGCAAAGTACTGTATATCTCAAAAGTTGCTTATTACTTAAGGTTACCTGCCTACATCCACAAACGGTGACAAACCTGGCCAAAAAATTTTTTGTCATTAGACAGAGCTTATTTCCTAAACAGGGGTTAACTATTTTGCGACCCTTCTTCACATAGGTTTTCTTCAAAAATTAGTCAGAAATTCAATATTCGCAGAAGAAGGTTGAAACAAAAATTTAAATGACAGGCAATGATTGCTCTAACATATTCTTTTGTCAAATTAAATTTAGTGCAATTAGAATGCACACCATGGGCTGGTCCTTTCTTACCATATGAAGGCTGCGATCCTGTCTTACCTCATTTGACTATACATGACATTAGAGCAGTGGAGCTGCAACCGTGCAACATTTCATACCTACTGAACTAAAATTATATGATTTAGAGCTGCATTATTTTAGAAAAAAATAGGACTTCTCCAGTCCAGCCAGGGCCAGCCTATTCAGCAGCTACAAAGCTACAAAATGATTAAAGAAAGCAGAAAAGCCAAAATTTTCAATTTTTGACTGAAAGGCTCCTGGGCTCCCCTTAACCCATTAATGCCAAGAATTATTTTCTGAAATTTTCTTTGGTATATACTTTCCTCACCTGTAAGAATAGAATATTATCACTTGTGAAGGTAATAAATATTTTTAAATAAAAATGTTCAAATATTTACTTTTTGTTGTATGTGAAAAATTATAGCTTGGTCCCAACCATCCCATTAGGATCCAGGCTAAATATTTCATGATGATGCCAAAATCTAAATCAGTAAATAACTTTAGAAACATTTTATCACGTAACATCATAAACAGCATTAAAAGTACTCACTTTATCGATAAAATTCTGCACCTAAATCATAAATATTATATTTATATAGTGAATTACTCACTTTTCTCTGCTATGAAATCAAGCCGTCCTGCCTGATACCAGTTTCTTATAATCTTTGTAATTGTATGTTAACTGAACAGGGAGTCCTACTGTCCTAGTCGACGCAGCTGCAGCAGAACCAAACGTTGCCAGAACTGTCAGAACATGTGCAAATGTGTATCAAACCTATGCATCCACTTGGATTATTTATTTGATCATACAATTTTATTATAAATCCATTTTTCCCGCTGGTTTCAAATGGAACCGCTCGGTATTGATGAGCTAAGATGGGCTGCTGGAGAACGGGCACTAATACAGCAACAACATCAACGTTGGCACATGGCGAACAAAAGATCCATCGCACGGCGCGGAAAATCTAGAGATCTCGAAATTTGAAAATAACAGGCTCGTTTGAATATTGATGACCAAAAAAATGTGCAGCATAGCTACACACTCGGTCCATCATTAAACGAAGAGAACCAACGCCACAGGGATAACCAACACCATGGAGGTAAGTGTAACTAGCACCACGAGGGTAACCAACATCATGTGGGTAACCAGCACTAATAGGGTAACTACCACATGGGTAACCACCAACATCGGGGTAACCAGCACCACGGAGGCAACTAGCAGCACGGGGATAACCAGCAACACGGGGGTAACTAGGACCACTAGGGTAACCAGATCATAGAATGGAATAAAAGTGTCGGCACTGAAGAAATAGGCCCATGGCCTGTTGTCGATTCTTGAACATTTCGTGACTTGATTTACAAGGGATCCGGCCTTTGGAACCCGATATTTTCATAACTGACGATTGATTGAGATAGCTGCTGGACTTATTGCCTGGTCCGTAATTTGCTGGGCATCTTAAGACTGAACGTATGCTCCTGAATAGCGTCGTCTAGTCTAGTCTAGTCTGTTCTTGAAGGCGTTCATACTCGGGGCGTCGACGATGCTATCAGGGAGGCTGTTCCACATGTCGTTGACTCGAAGCGAGAAGAAATGTTGTCGCATGGATGTGTTACAACGCAGTTTTTTAGTTTATAGCCGTGGCCCCTTGTGTTGGTGCTTGTTTCAAATTCTGCACGTCTTTAAAAACTCTCTACTATATTTTTGTCCTCTTCAAGTTCGGTTTTAGTTCGTGCATTTAATAATGGCTGGACAGAAAATAAAAAAGATAGTCGAAAAGCCCTCAACGACCTTTAGAGAAAAGCCATCTACGGCCTCTAGAATAAAAAATAAAACCAAATCAGCCCAGCTAGAGATGGAAGTTTGCAAGTACTGCAAAGAGATCTCTCTGAGCGAAGTCCATAACTTAATGTAGGGTATCCTACCTACATAATAACTTAATTAAGGTATCCTACATACATTTTTAACTTAATGTAAGGTATCCTACCTACATAATAACTTAACACCACAACTGAGACCTGCAGTCTGACACCGCAAGCTCAGCGGTGGGGCGCTCAGGAACAATCCCCATAAGGAGAGCGAAATCCCATAGGACTTCTGACGAGTACAGACGCACGTCAGAAGTCCCCCCTGAGGGGCCTCAGAAGTAACCCCTGAGAGGGGTAACTTCAGAACAGACTACAAACACACACGTTCGGAATTACTTTTTCCAAAAAAAGAGCTCGCTCATAACCTTACGACACTCACACTTAACTACTCTATCCTCATGAGCGAGATTCTCTACTAAATTTAGGCTAGGATATTATGAGCGCGAACTGCGTTTTGTAAGCTGATTAATGTCATCAAGCTTCTTATCTTTTTTTTGTGTCTCATTTTTTGCTCGCCTTCAAACTTATTCATAGATCCCTCTATATGAAACCTGCCGTCAAAGTTCCGCTGTACAAGACGTCACGACAACATCTTCGTAGAACAATAATAATAACGATGATAATAATAATATATTAATAACGTTGTTATACTCTTAATCACCGATTATCGCTGTCTACTCTTGCAGAGCCAACATCGTCATTTTGTCACATTAGATCCAACATCGTCATTTTGTCACGTTTGGGTATATTTTGTGAAAAAATTACTACGAATCAGTGAACCTTCTAATCATTTACCGACTTGCAAATCAGCAGCAAACCATTTTCTGCTGCAAAACAGCTGCCAAAATTTTCGTAATATCTTGATTTTAATCTTTTTAACACGCCATTTCTACAAGCATTCGTCACCGGTATGTAGCTACTGAGTGGGTCAAACTTCCACTCACATCAACTAAACTATTTGAACCAAAACTTGACACTATTTTCATTCCAAGGCTTTACGAAACATGAGTACATAAAATACACATAAAACTCCCACAAATATTCACGAATAAATAGCAGAGTAAAGTTAAGTCGTGATTCGCATATGATCTACCGAAAATAGCAACAAATTATTGTAAGTCATATTTTCTCCAACATCACCGTTGATAAAATCTCACGGAACTCATTTTTACCTGTGAATAAGAACTTAGTCATTATCTATGTGAAACCTAATTGTCGTAAGTGTAATTGATAATAATATGGTTATGCATAACATAAACCGAATTATAAATTATTGGAAGTTATTGGCCTACAAATTATATTGATATTTACCGTAGCTCATCAGCGAATTTACCAACTGTAGTAACAGCGCCCGGTGTTGGGGCAGACAGTCGATAATCACAGTAATGATGATAATGGTAGAAATATCAATATTTCCTAAACAAAAAGCATTGCTGATAAGCCGGATGACCAGGGCGAAAATTAAAGAAGCAGATAACGGAGAAATAAGCACAGGCTTGATCAACAGTTTGCCATTGAGTGGTCAAAGGATCACGTAAATTTTGATGTTAGATGCAGAATATATGCGAGATATAAATAATTTCGAGATCTTCATGACCAGGAAGAATATATTTTTTTAAATATAATATAGCGGTTTCAGCGTTTATTCGGCCGTAGGCCTGTCGCCGAATCTTAACATTGCAGAACATCCACAGCTTTTTGCGGGCTTGAACTCGCAACTCACTGTTCCAAATGTTCTTTGCTTCCGCCCGGCCTTCTCATCGATTCTGACCAGAAACTGGCGCACAGAACTGCATGGGATCGAACCCGCGCCTCTCTGCTCCAATCATGATACTGAATTCGAGGACCTAAAAATGATTAACCTTCGTTAAAGAAAAAAAATTTGAACACAGAATTGTTTTTATTTGATTTACGAAAGAATTTTCCTCTCCCTAACGTATCAATTGGACCGGCGAATTCAAACTGCCCAGTAGACAGCTCAATTCGTCTGCAGTTCGCCACGACTCAAAAATTTTCCATTATGTTGAAAAAAAAGTTGAGCTAACTAATATATTTCATTCGAATTATTCCAATTATTCATGGCATGCAGATGACAGCATGGCTGCCCTCGCCACCGGGAGTAGCGTGATGAGTGAATATCATATCATTGCAGTGATGTCGGCGCTGAAGAGTAGGCCTGATGTGGCCTGTCGCCGATTCTTTGCTTTTCGTGACGTGTTCAAAAGAAATCTAAAATCGTGTCATTTCACCGGATCTTTTCAAGACTGACGATAGTTTGAAGTAGCTACTAGACTTCCACCGGGTTCGATAAGTAGCTAGGCATTTCAAATCTGAACATATATTTTTCTATAGCTTTATCTAGTCTGTTCTTGAACGCGTTCATACTAGCAACAAACAACTGCTTCATCGCTTCTACATCTTTGAACTCGTAAGAGCGTCTGATCAGTCCAAGATTCTAAAAAATAAGATAATCTTATCTAATCTAAGATAAAATAAAAATCAGTCCAAGATAATCTAAAAAAGTGTATTAGATTTATTAGCTTGCGTTTCAATATGCCCAGAAAATATCAGCACTTTGTCGACACAAACTCCGAAATCTTTTTCCACGCTGTTAAAGTAGTTATTAGACACATCCTAATTCCGTGATTTTTAGTTTAGACAGAATCGACTGGATCATCTCACAGAATCATCTCACGTCCGCACTATAGGAACGCCGGGTTAGTTATTGTCTGGTGCGGAGTCGTGCCGGAGCACAGTATAGAACTTGAAACTTGGAACATTAAATCCTGAACACAACTGGATTTTGACTTCCTCTTGAACATTGTTAGTGATTGGGTTGAAGGACGAAAAACGAGCATGTCTCTATGTTACCATTAGTAAAAACTAGAATGAAGATAACATATACAAACGTTACTAAGTTTACACGCACTGTTTATTATCTATTCAACGGTTCTTCGTAATAAGATAGACACGGTTGAATTATAGGACATGAGCGTTACAAACTTTTACTTAAATTTCCATTTCTGTACTGTTATGAGAAAAGTACATAAGTAAGATAGAATATGAAAAAAGTAATATAGAAGTAGAAAATTTTGGAAGGAGAAACGATCATGAAATCTTATGAATACAAGTACTGAATACAACAAAAAAAGTAAGAAGCTAAGTAGAACAACTATAACAGTTTGACGATGGTGGATCAAGTCAGGAATAAATTCCTTGTGAACTAGAAGCGACACCAACTTCTGTACACTGTTAAGGTCAGCTTGATTATTTCAATAATATTTTATTATTTTCAATAATAATATTTCAATAAAAAACGCCCAACTGAACTTTAGTGAAACTTATCGCCGAATCAACTGACACGAAAGCAAGTTAGAAATGGTTTAAGGTATTTAATAATATATAATATTATTCGAGTAATAATTTAGATGGAAAGTATATCACCAAATTAGAATTCAAAGAGGCATCAGAAGTACGTACTACAACTAAGTGCGACCTACTCATTCGAAATAAAACGAAACGTAAATGAATTCAGCGTGTCAAAAGAAAAACCCATTTGAAACAAAGAATGTTTCGACTACTAGAACTCATTCCCGGCAATGAAATCCATTTAAACATACGTAAAAAATCGAATTGAATGACGAGTATTGCGAAACTATGATTGAAATTAGGTAACTATACGGAGGCTGAATCTTTAATCTTTCATAGTTGAAGTCCAAAGCTTGGCACTGCAAAAGAAGAGTTTGGGATGTTGGATTCTTAGCTGTACAACAGAGAGATAGATATCCCACATCGGTGTCTTTATATGTATACGTGAATAAAAAAAATCAATCCATTTTCATGTCAAATTTCCTCTTGTAAATGGCGATAGAAAACAGAAAGTAAATCTAAAAAATCAACCTACGTCATTTCAAGTATGATCAGTCACTTCATAGAAGCACGCGCGTCGTGAAGAAACTCGAAACATTCAACAAGAATGGCGTGCTTGCTCTAACATATAAGTGGGCAGAGCCAAAGCCAGTCGACTTTAATTCGCAGCACTTTTTTATATAATGGATATTTTGAATATTTTAGTAACGAAAAAAATTCATCCAGTGCCACTATGACATCATATGGGCTTTTCCAAAAAGCCTACTTTAAGCGAGTTTTCCTGTTTTGGCAATTCATAACATGAACGAACAACGTAGCTTCTCTGAGTCAGTTCGCGGTCCGTGCAATCTGTCCCAGTGAACGGAGGACATGAACGTTTACAGTACTAGAGATAATTTTTGTGCAATGACGTAAAAGTGTGCCAGTGACTGATGCGAATTGTACTTTCAGGAAGAAAAATCATTCGTCAGGTGGTGGTGCGTTGCGGTCCCGATCAGGCATTCTGCAATAGACAAAATCAGATTAGATCCATGGAGCATGAAAATCTAAATATTAATTAGTTTTTAGTTAGTCGCTTCAAGTTCACTCCATCAGTCCATGACTGCCGACTATTAAAGTCGAACCCGCCAATTACAGACTAGAAATCTGCCGCTATGTACACCCAATCAGCTAATACCTGACGGCTTTTCAAGCTAAGCCCACCAATGTCAGACGAGAAACTGGTCGCTAAGTTTACTGAAGTTAGTTTCGATAGCACGGCATCTGGTCTTGAAGAGCGGAGTCGCTCAGCCGCTACTGGTGTTCTTGGCTAGCAGAACACGAACTTTAAGCTGACGTCATCACTTAATTTCGAAAGGTGGTTTGCTTTCAAACTGAAACTTGGTTTCAAACCTGAAAATGGAAATTTTGGTGTCGTTGCTCATTTTGACGTCCTGCGACGTGAGATAAATGTGCTGAGTATTTTCGGTGGCTTTAATCATCGTATCCATGCTTTGATTCCGATAAACGAGTTCCTGCAACATAGAAATTACTTTAGATATTTACAATAACGATAAGCTGAACCACATATCTGACGAAATATAATTAGCTGCAAAATTGAACGAAATAACTAGAGGAATCTCGAAAGTTTTTAGGTTCTCTATTCATGAAGAGAATGGAGAACCATTTAGGTTCTCCATTCAGAAAGAAATGATCATTGAAGTTTTCTTTCTTATAAACAATAAATAATTAAGTTAATGGAAGTTAATTTTACGCATTCAAATTTATTGAAGTGCACTTAATATTAATTCAATCTTTGAGTTGACAGTGTAAGCGCATGTTTGTCGGACAAGTATTTGTCCTCAATAGTAAATTGACTGCACGAACTTACACGAAGGCAATACTTTATCAGCACTTGGAAAACTACATGCTTTCAAACTGATACTTGCTCATCACGAAAACGTCGAACTCATCAAATATTCAGATGGGACAAAAGATTGTTTCCCTCTCACCGTGAGAACGTCGAATTCATCCAACATTCGGACAGGACTATCCGTCGTCGACCAAAGTGCCAGCAAAAACGAGACCTTGATGAAAGATCGATCTCGGGCCGACATCTTGGCAATGCTGATCTTCTTTCCTTTACTGTGATATTAGAGAATTAGTGATCATAAAAATATCAACTACTTAAAATATTAAATTCAGGTACATTTTTTAGAGTAAGATTCATGCAATCAATTATATTCATGTGTAGAACTGCCGAAACCATATGGGCCCAGTTCTCAGACAAAAATCTATTCAAAAGAGGCGAGCAGAAATTTCTCCATTATAAATTTTCTAGCATCTATAGACGAGAACTCACGTGGAGGTTACTTTGGATGACCAAGTCTTCCACGTGTTGATTGTGAGCAGTTTTTTTGTGTGGTCGATGTGGATGATGCCCTTTAATTAATGGAAAGATGAAGAGATCCTTTATGGTCATAGAAGTTGTTTTGACATAACAACGTAAATCTACCAACAACGCGTTTCATACTCAACTACAACTCAAACAATTCAAAATGAGATTATATTTTAATTGAATATCATTGATTTCATTGTTTGATGATTGCGAACGCACTCACGTCTATGTTTCTATGCCTCAGAGACCTGGCGAAGCAATGCTGTATGAAAAGTTCATGGTATTTGCAGGTGTCAGCAAAGATCACCTCGAAATCTTCCTGAAGTTTTTGTGAAAGAAAACAGAAACAAAAATTAACTCAATACAATCTGAAAACATAACAGAAGATAATCTCGTGATTAAAATAGCAATTGAAGATTTCGACAAAGAGTATGAAGGAGAAAAAGAATTGAAGGAAGAGGGAACTTCTGCAACAAACGAAAGCAAAGGAAAAAATTTTCGTTTTCTTCTTCCTTAAAGTCAACCGCGACGGGTTGGCCGCAAAATATTCACAGCAGTGTTTTCAAATATCTTTTATATGTGAAGTTCAAAGTAAATTAAACCTCGCTTGAGTTTTATTCTTGCCGTACATAAAGGCTGAGTGCCACCATTCGGTTTGTGATTCTTATCTCTAGACAAACGTTTTTTCTACTGAACTCTGAATTTATTTCGCGGTCTCAATACTAATTTGATACATACAACAATAAAACAAATACAAAAATTTTAAAACCACGTTTTCTTAACGGACAAAAAAAGAAAAACATTACCTCTTACATAACGATGTAAGGGATTACAATATGGTTCGTTTAATTTGTCATTTCCGTTTTGATTCACCACCGATGACTTCGCAAATGAATGTTTACTTATATGTCATTGCTACATTGCTACGTGATCCACCACAGAGGTTAGTACTAGGATTGTTTATCGTTTGTTAATCTTTTGTGTTGATGTAGTGGTGGCCTTTCTGGAAATATTGAATATTATTTTTTATATTTATCATTATGTGTAATATTCAGGTAATTCAATCTTCAATTCAAAAAAGTGTTGCGTTAATTAGAGTCCTTAATTTGTATTTATTTGTGTTTTTTTTCAGCGGGGCTCCGAACTTAGGACATTCTTACGAGTTGAAAGTCAGTGGCTAAAAAGACACACGGTTTATAGGTTTATATTTTGTTTTCTTGTATTTATCGTTCATTTATTAATATGGGTTTTCATTCTTTATTTTTATTCATCCTTTGAAAACGATCACTGGTCAAGTGTTTGGGGTCAGATAATGCTTATTTATTGATTAGTCCCAACATCATGGTGCCGTGACAATAGTAATCGTACCTGGGTAAATGTTTCGAAATAAAGTAACGTAAAGCAAAGTAGAGTAAAGTAAATTAAACAAAATTAACGTTCATGATATCGTGAGTTTCGGATCACCGAACGCGCCTGACAGCTGATCGCAAGACCTTTGCTTATTTGTTGTGCTTCTTGCCCACGAGATCTAACTATTGTTGAAGATGGCAAACGTCCACGAGCGAAAAGATGCAACGTATAGCCACGAAGAGATCTGTTTCATCATGGAGAACCTTGAACATTTCACGAAGTTTTTAGCAAGACGAGAAATCAGAATATTCTCATTCCCCACTGAATACCAAGAAACCTTACGCCAGTTCAAACACAGGTGGGCGCCGTATTTTAGCGAAGAAATTTTCACCAATGAAAGCTTCGTTACCTGTGTACGCTGCAAGAACAGAGATGGTACCACACCTCAGTGCGCACCTTCGAGCGTCAACGAGTCTCGCAAGTTTGGCCGGTATAGTAATTTTCTTTTCCATAACCAACGGTCGAGAGTCCATCGCAAGGCTCTGGAACCTCGTCCAAGGAAGACCGGCAACCAGACAGTTCGAAACGGTCAAAGGTCTGATTCTGGTGATAATGTTGGGAATACTGATGGCGTAGTGGTCATGTTAGTCAAGAATGTCGTGTCAGGTTGAAACAGTGTTCATTTGCGGTTCTGGAAACCATTTTCTCAGAGAGTGTCCTTACTACAGGCGATCTAGTACTGAAACGGTTGCAGATCGATCATCGCCACACACAGCTAGTTCTTGTAAACTTCCCGAACCTATAAATCTAGGAGCCATGAATTTATCTGTGGCCTTAAATGGAAATAAATGGATGAAAAATGTCATTTTACCGAGCAATTTAGAGTTGTCATCGACCGATGCAAGTGATAGTGGATACGCCAATTTTGTGCCGTGTGGTGTAAACGATGGAGACAGTGAGCGCGACACAAAAGATTCTATGAGTGAAGTGAAACAGGAGGAAGATGTTTCTAAACCTATGAACGATCCTAATCAAGTTAGAGAATTTTATGAACTGAAAGCAAAATATCATCTCTACGTCACTTTACAAGACCTCGAAACAGAAGATATTACAGAACAGCAGACACAATCCAATGCGGAAAGAAGTTCTCTCGATTGGAGTTTTGAACCTGATGTTAAAACACTGCAGATGAGGAAAGAAATGCGAAAGTGGAGTGTAAAAATTCGACCCTGGTAGATAGAGATGTTCAGCTCAAGCCTTTAGGTTCATCCGAGTCGATTTCTGCGAAATTTATGTCTGAGAATGGACCAGGCCACAAAGATATTCTCTCAGTAGATAATTTCCTATTGTGGCTAGAGCGGTCGGTAACTGTTCCCGAAAACTTGTTGAACCGTTTAGTCACTGTATCGGGCACTTTTGACTGCAGCTGGCTAGATAATATGTCAGATTTACTTGAGATGGGTGGTGATGCAGGTGATTCGGTGCAGGAAATTATGAGGAAGAATGCGTCGAAGGTTGTGACTGAGCATCTAAAGTATGTGCGGGAAGGGATAAAGGGTTATAAAGAAGGCATGGCAGATCCGTGGCAGAATGAATATGTAGGAGAAAGTGTCTCGGGAGCGCAATGTTTGATGAAGCATAATCATCCTAATGTTAAAGTATAGTGTGATGGATTTGCGTAGAACAAAAGTGCGGTTATGTCTATATCTCAATTTGATGGCATTGATCGTTTTATTTCTAGTGACCATAGTTTCAAAATGTTTCATATTGAATGTGATAGCTCCAATGTTAGGCTAGTCGCCTTGTTAATAAAATGTACATATGCTTCGTGTTAGAATAATAAGGTTAATAATGTGTTATAGCGTGCATTAAAATAGTAATTGAGGAATATTGTACTGAATGTTCGTCGTTTAAAACGGGAGATAAAGGTTCAATCCTTTCACATTAGCTAGAGATTTTTTAAGTGCAATAGAGTTTTTGTACTTGGTGGAGGGTGATGTTAGGGATTACAATATGGTTCGTTTAATTTGTCATTTCCGTTTTGATTCACCACCGATGACTTCGCAAATGAATGTTTACTTATTTGTCATTGCTATGTGATCAACCACAGAGGTTAGTACTAGGATTGTTTATCGTGTGTCAATATTTTGTGTTGATGTAGTGGTGGCCTTTCTGGAAATATTGAATATTATTATTGATATTTATCATTGTGCGTTATATTCATTTGTTAGTGTTGTGTTAGAGTCCTTGATTTGTATTTATTTGTAATTTTCTCAGCGGGGCTCCGAACTTAAGACATTCTTACGAATTGAAAGTCAAGGGCTAAAATGACACACGGTTCATTGGTTTGGTTTTGCAAGAGTTAATGTTTCTCTTTTTTGTCCGTTAAGAAAGCATGGTTTTTAGAAGTTTTTTTATTTGTTTTATTTCATTGCTTTTAGTTTCGTAATCAGCAGAAAAACGTGGTTTTTAAAAACGGTTTTTATATTAATTTATTTTCTACTTTTTAGTTGAGCAATTTTAGCAATTCAAATCATTTTCCAAGGTTGGCAACTCTGGATGTTCTACAAAAAAAAAACTCGATTTCCAACTCCAACCGTGTATTTTTAGTTTTTTTTTCATTTTCTTTAAAAATTTTTTTATTATTACTTCTGATGATCAAATCTTGAATTGTTATGCAGCATAAGCATGCATGCCAAATTTCAAGTTTCTTGGATCTTCAGAAGTGCTCTAAATTAAGGTTTGAATTTCTGATGACAGACAGACAGATGGACACGTAGCAAAACTAAGAAAAACGTGGTAATAACATATTTTTCACCAATAACCTTTGAAGCACGAGGAATCTGAAAATATTTGGAAGGCCATCCCCTCTTTATGCACAAATGTCAAATTACAAACCTTGCGTCTATATTCGACTATTTTTATATCAGTAGAAATGTAGTTATCGCGAAGCAACGACATGTATTTTTCCCAAATACGTCGAATGAGGGAAGCTTCCAAGAATAACTTGTAGAGGGATGAGGGATTCTGGAAATTGGAAATAAAAGAAGTAATCAACATCCTAACATTTATATGCTCAAATCAGAGGAAGGAGCATGTATTTAGGATTCATGAAAGTTTAGAAAATAGGCTGAAGTGATTGAAACAGCATTAAAGTTAATTTAAAATTATCTATCAAGACTAGTGGATGCCTAAGGAATATATATGCTGTCACAATGTTACGGAACATACAATACTCAACCTACTTGGTATTAGATAGTTAGAGATAAGACCATAACTTGGTATTAGATAGCTAGAGATAAGACCATAACTTGGTACTAGATAGTTAGAGATACTTGTTAGAGATACCCAATTTATACTTGTACCAATCACACTGCTTTGAATTATTATTAGGTGTTAGCTGACTTGCATGATATTTAGATGAACATCAAGTTACAAATAATTATAAAACTATCAGAGATATTTTTATCAGTTGATAATGCCCATAAAATGAAATATCTTTATATTATATACATAAAAAACACTTTACTTTCAACTGACCTCAATGGCAATGGAGCGAGCTTCATCTTGGTTCAGGATTACTGCGGGATTACCAACTTGTAGACCGAAAACGTCACGAATGCATGTTAAATGATCTTTATTGGTCGATTTGGCATTACCTATAAAGAAGAACATAAACATTATTCAAATCTAAACATACATTTTAACACATACAATGATGATACCAAAGTACTACCTTTCAGCTGACAGCAAAAATTCACCCAAAGAAAGTAACAGCAAGGTAAGCAAGGACACAGGTAATGACATGCACAATACATTCTAGGAAATTTTTTCTAGACAATGCGAATTCCATTTAAGTAATTATTGATATTCTAATTTCCATAATCTAATCCAGAAAGAAAACTTCCCACTTCAACACCAAGCAAACAATTTATTTATTCTAAAGGTGTTTAATAGCTTTTTCACAAGTGACGGCAGTGGCTCTGGAAATCTCTACTGAACTGTAAAAGCTTTAAAGCCAAAGCCACGGATAATGTTTTCTACACTTCAGTAAAAGATAGTTGTCACACTGCAATACTACAAACACACCAAGTAGCATATTTACAAAGTGACATCTATTAACAAGATATGAAACATGATTCCTAAATGATTCTGATATCAGTCTTACCTCGATGATCTTTAATTTTGTACTGAACAGATCGTTTTAAGAAAATCCTTGTTTCAATTTTGATAGAATGCCCAAATTCTGAAAATTTGTAGGCATTCGAGCCTTCATTAGAAAGTGTAATTTCTATAATTGCCTGCCGTCGTCCATATTGGACCAAGTCTGGAAAGACAAAATATATTAGCAAAAAGCTTATGATTGTACGATAATCCAGGACATATGGGTTTGCTTTAATTTACGTTGCAAATTGATATATCATAAAATAATATGCATAGCATTGAGGAAGTTTCAAACAAAATAAAATTATTTCACCTAGCATTTTTCTGAAAATCAAAAATTATTGTCATCTATGACTGGCATCAAAGATGTATGTATAGAGTAACGCAGTTAACCTTTCAAGTTGGTGGTTCCTCCTAAGCCCACAACAACAGCTATAAGGACCGCACTCTTCCCCGATCCATTTTTTCCTTGGATTAAATTTATTCCGCTACTGAAGGTTATATTCAAGTTTGTATGGCACATGAAGTTTTTAAGGGAAATCCTTTCAATTTTGCCGCAATTTCCAAGCTTTTGTGGTAGGAGTGATATTTCGTTGGTTAGGCAGCTTCCTTCCGCAACAGCCACTGAGTCCTTGACAACTTTTGCACGCTTTGCAGTACTTTCATGTCCGTTGATAGTTTCTTCCAAGTCGCTTTGCTGAAGAATGCAGGTTGGAAAATTGTGGTTAATTAGGTTATACAACAAGCTGCTCACAAATTTGAGGGATATCGAATATTGGTCAATATCTAATCCAAAAAAGTCTTTGCAGTTTAGATATGGTAAATGAAATATCTCAATAAAGAATTGTTTTGTGAACTAAAACTTAACAAACGTAAAAAACAATTGAGGTTCAATTTGGGTCTTGCATATACAATGCATCATGTGACAGACAATTCATTAAAAATGGACAAATTAAATACATATAAGATGTTAAATCAATACAGAAAACTAAAAAAAATCAAAATCTCTCAATATTGTCCTGGGGCCGTATTATCAAAACTTCGTAAGTACGCAAATTCGATTTATGAGTGGCGTAAGTGCTGATATGATGACGTAACTCTAGCGGTGGCGTTATCAAAACATTTGCGCGGGAAGCTACGTAACGTAACTGTACGCCTGCTCGGAGATGTCGTAAGTGGAGTTCCGCACAAGTTTAGAGTGTCTACTGAAGCAATAGGAAACTATTGATTTACTAGCAAGTAGCAACACGATGAATTGTGATAGAATTTTGTCAATAATCCGACATATAATATATGATCGAGCTAAACGGTGCTTTTGGGATAAAAATGTCAATTGCCTTTTGTGGTATAATTTACAAGCAAATGTTGATATTCAAATCTCACAGTTTTATGATCATTCACTTGAACAATATCTTAATGCCTTTTTGATTCAAAAATTATATTGAGGTTGACAAGCCAACCATTTTTCTAGTTCTCTGTAAACGAATTTATTTTTTTTATGACAGTCGCAACTCCAACTCACAAAATTTTCCAAATTCTTTGTAACCTTCTAAAAAATTATTCTAATTTTGGATGGGAATAATGCATTTATTTGCCCTTATGTCAAGAAATTTCGGTTAATTAATGATCACACACAGAAACAAATCGGTGCGTAGAAACTACGCACCGAAGTGACTATCCCGATTTGTCCCAAAATGAGTTGCCGAAGGCGTCTAAATCGCCCCTCCGCCAGCCGGAGCGCGTAATTAAAAGCTATTTTTAGCGCTTAAAAGGAGAAAGCCTCGGTGAACTTACCGCCGACGCTTCTATGCATGCAGTATTGTGAAGGAGAACACCAAATATAATATAGCGGCGGCAATAGCGCATAGGATGAGAGAAAGACTGCTGGAAGTACATCATTTTATTAGAATACCACGATATAAGTTTCGCGTCCACTATTGCTATGTTCAAATGTAAAAATTGTAAACGTTTGAGATAAATTTAAATTCAAATTTATTACTCAACAATACAAATGTAATAATTCGTATGCAATTTATAGCCTAGGATTTTAATGCGCCCTTAATGATATTACGGGGTAACAGATCCGAAGAAAATACATGGCATCGATTGCTGTATAAAATGAAATATTTATTGAAATTCCTACATGGCTCTTCACAACGCAGCTCTCTGAATGTGTCCCTTCGTGTTGAGATATAACCGGATTTAGGTATACATGTTTAATCGTGAAAGTTACATTATATGAGCATAGTATTACAATTAGCTGCATTATTAGATCTAGACATTCTATTTGCAACCCTATATATTCACTTAACTCCGACTCTCCGCTGGAAGAACCATAGCCGACCGTAGCAGGATTCGAACCCGGGCTCGCAGCAGACCGCGCGAAGCCTTTGTCCACTTGACCACGGTAGCACGCACGCATTGCAAATTAAAATAAGCTATTTAGCCTAACTTTCTACATCATGACTGAAAAGGTACCCATTTGCCTACATTTTCTAGATATCATTTACTTCTGTTATTCTTTCGAGAAGAATAATTAAACTTGTGGAAAGTTTAGAATCTCCATCATTTACCATCACAACTTGCAGGTCACGTGCTATCGCAGGGCTGTATTACTGGTAGCATGAAAAATTGATCGACGTTGTATGAGGTGTTGGTGTTTAAGCATTCATCGCACCGCCAATAATTAATACTTGACTTTATTTGGGATAGGTAGAAATAGAATTATTATGTAACTTATTTTACTAAAATCATGGCTATGATATAATAAGCTCGAGGTTAATCTTTTGGCACGCTTTTTATATACATTATTAGAAATAATGAATAAGTTTGAATTAACTGTCTATGACCTTTTACCTGGCTCACAAGTAACACAGACTGTAATCGAACCGTGGTATGTTTCATAACCAATATGACTTCAAAACCGCCTCTGTATTCGAGGCAACAAAACACCAATGATGAAAACTGTAAAGCATGAGAATGTCGTACGTGTGTTTAATCACTATTGCATGATATATTCAACTAGTTATTTTATCACTATTATTAGGTTGATTTAAGCTATTATCAATTTTTGTTAACTATTAAATTCGAACTTGCATGTAAATTTTCGGCATTCCTTATTGGTCCTGCCATGATGTCATCAGCCTAGCAGCAGTGGCTGTCTGTGGTTGAGCGAAAATTAGAGAAAACGGCGAACTAACTGTTGAGAAAACAGCGAACAAAGATTCGGAATGATTCGTTTAGCAGCATTGAGCGTTTTAGCTAGTTGAGATGTCTGCAACTAACGCACCGATTTGTTTCAGTGCAACAACAAGTGCATTGCTATTTGGATAATGTCCCGCTCATTTATCCAAATACACCCTAGTCAGGCACCGCAAATGCCGCTGACACCACACATCCTGCTTTTGTCCAAGCGCACTGCGCACTGGTCGAGAGGAGCTTACTAGAGCTATAGGAACAGCAAATCCAAAGCCTCTGATTGGTCAGTTAGCCAGATGGTTTTGATAATACGCTTTTAGCTAAGTCTTGCGTACAAAA
Organism: Hyalella azteca; assembly: GCF_000764305.2. Lineage (NCBI taxonomy): Eukaryota > Metazoa > Arthropoda > Malacostraca > Amphipoda > Hyalellidae > Hyalella > Hyalella azteca. The sequence goes on from NW_025941438.1 coordinate 64,086, forward strand.
GTTTTGATAATGCAAAAATTAGGGTGTACTTACATAATGCGTAACTTTTTGGTCGCAAGTACAAAAAGTTACAAAATTTTGACAATCCGGCCCCTGGTGTATTGAATATTGTCCTTATACCTAGACACTGGAATGACCCATCAAAATTTTGCTTGTCAAGGATACTCAGAATATTATATTTCAACACCACCTATCATAAAAAATGAGCATAAAAAAATTGAAAACATAAAAATCCCATAGGAATTCAAACATGTAAGCACTTCGCAAAACAAGCCAAGGAATTGCTATGCTGAGCCACTGAATATGAAGAATTTTCTCGACTTATATTAACATTAAAATTTCAAGATGTCGTGATTTGAGCAGCAAGTTGATCCACATATTCATTAATTATACTTCTTTCTTCATACAAAGTTAACTGAAAGTTAACACCTCACAAAATGCATGTTTTTCTACCAGGCAAACACTACCTACCTTTCCTCTTGTCACCCTCGCAATGGCTGAGGGTTGTTGGGGGGCGGTGGGAGCCTCAGGAGCCTCACTAGGCACTTCCCTCTTGCAGGGGGGGACTGGTGGGTCTTCGCAGCTGGGGCTGGGAGGCTCACATGCCTGCCCCAACACAGGAAAATCATACTTGCACTCATGAGGATTAATATATCACCTAGGTAATTCAGTTCCCAAATTAATTGATTACAATCTCCTGATTTTGTGAGTGATATTCAACTACCATTGTGGGTTTAAACCGTTTTGAAGACTCACTTGGAATCATACTCCTTTTCTTTAAAATCCTATGAATAATCTATCATAAATGAACACATCATTGCATACACATTCTTATATTTTCCAGAAGACTAGAATAAATTAAGGATTTCAGATGCCAGCTAACATGGGTACCTTTTCATCATAATTGAATGGTTCTTCTTTTACACTGATGATCTCCATTGCTTCATCTCTCTCTTCCTTGACGCACACAGTTGGAACTTCAGGTGCTGCGGAGGCAGCCCCAGCATCAAAAACTGCAAAAAAAGAAATAGTGAAGTAAGGTGGTAAATGTTTTTCAAGAAAAAATGTTTCCTCAATATAGAAAATATTTATTCATTTCCCAAATAGGCAAATGGTACATACTGTTTTAGTGACAATATTTGCCTATTTTTGTCTGAAAATAAAAATTAAATTAGAAAACCTTGGACTCAACTTCCAACCATGAACAGCACTACTACATACAACCATGCCAATGACCTATAAGCATAGAATGAAGCTAAATGCCAGGCTCACCTTCACACTTCACACTGCCAGCATCAGCACACACTTGAGCGAGGCTTGGAATGGCACAACAGCCCATCCCCACAGCAGCTGCAGGAAGTTGTTGCAACAAAAGCCGGCACTCAAATATATTACCGGGTATGATTGCATGTGATGATGGCAGGTTACATGCACATGAGGACTGTTGGGGGGCGTGGGGAGCTTCATGAGCCTCACTTGTTGCTTCTCTCTTGCAGGGCACACACAGCGGGGGAGGAGGAACCAGTGGGTTCCCACAACTAGAGCTGGGAGGCTCATGTGTCTGCACAAACAGGTGAAAATAATGGTATTGTTCATGAGAAATTAATCTATCTGGAATGTCTTACAGTGCCACATACATTTATAAAGTGTTAGAGATCATTTGGAATATATATTTTAAATATGTTAATTTATACATTTCTTTCATGCAAAACTTTATTGCTTTTTACAGAATATTAAATTACCTTTTCATCATAATCGGATGGTTCTTCCTTCACAATTGAGATTTTCATTGCATCTAACAACTCCTCCTTGATGTTCTCAATTGGAACTTCCTTGATGTTCTCAATTGGAACTTCCTTGATGTTCTCAATTGGAACTTTAGGTGCTGAGGAGGCAGCCCCAGCATCCAAAACTGAACAATGGGGATAGTGAAGCAAGGTTTGAAATGTTTTGCAATAAAAATGTTTCCTTACCATAGAAAATTGTCATGTACTTTCTCAAATAGGTGGAATGTTATATATTGATGATTAAAAAAGAAATTTCTGCCTATCACTTGCCTGAAAATAATTAAATATCAAAATCTTGGATTCAATTTCCAAGCATGAACAGAGCGACTACATACAACCATGCCACTAAACTATAAGCGTAGAATGAAGCTAAATGCCAGGATCACCTTCACACTTCACACCGCCAGCATCAGCACACACTTGAGCGAGGCTTGGCATGGCACACCAGCCCCTCCCCACGGCAGCTGCAGTGAGCGGTTGCAGCGAAATCCGGCACTCAAATATATCATCGGGCATGATTGCATGTGATGATGGCAGGTTACAAGGAACATAAATATTTGCTACCAGAAAATCTGCAACAGCAAAGTTTGAAAAATCCATTTAGCAGTTATATCTACATATTTTTACAAATTTTCCAGCACAAAGCAGCTCATCCAGAGTCTGCAGCAACATATTCCCAATGAACGTGCATGTAAGAGAACATTTAACTGTGCCGGATGTGACTATATTGATTTTTCATAAATTTTTAGGAATCTCATACAAAAGACCTTAACCTGGCATGTGATAAATGTTTGATGGATTTCAATAATTTGCATTAATTAATCATTATACAGAATTAATGTATTCCCAAAGATGGCAGAACTTATTCAATTACTCATGACTGCTAGGTGCTCATAACAAAGTATGGATGAAAATTTGCCACCTTAAACCCTAATTGTTGGTGAAATTCCTACCGGACAGTATACCTATATATTAATTAATAGCGGTTTTAGCGTTTATTAGGCCATAGGCCTGTCGCCGATTCTTAACATCGCAGAACATCCACAGCTTGTTGCAGTCTTGAACTCGCAACTCACTGCTACAATTCTGCTGTGCATAACCACCCGGCCTCCTTGCCGATTCAAACCAGAAACTGGCGCACAGAGCTGGGATCGAACCTGCGCCTCTCTGCGCCAATCTTGGTACTCTGAACTTAAACCACTGGGCCACCCTGTGGTTTATATATAAATACCCTGCACCTATATAAACTTCTTGAGCCACAGGTATGTTGAGTTTCCAGCACCATTAAATTATACTATATCTTGAACAAATGTCCGGGCTAAGAACTTATGGTTTTCCTTCAAAAGTTTCAATTTTACCCCAATAATATAAATAATCAAAATTTCTTTGCAATTTTGCAGACTTATTGGCTGATGAGGCCACAACATTATGATTTCATTTTCATCAAAGAAAATTCCCCAAAATTTAAAATTTTCAAACTATAAGATGTTCACAAACTATAAGTTCCCCATCTAACAAAATTTGTGACTTTGGAGCCTCGGGGTTTCAAATTGACAAATATTTTTTGGAGCTATTTAAATTAAAAAATTTGATCACCTTTATTTAGAACAATACTATAGGGACCCTCCCGTATTGGGGATCCCTATATGATGTTGCAGGGGAGCTGCATTGCTTCTTAGCCCAACCCTTTGGCTTTCAAGCACATTTATTTAATGTCTGTGTGCTGTGTTTTCTCATTATGTAACTTTTTATGTACCTTTTTCTTTTTTCTGTCTAGTCCAGACAAGGAAGTAAAATCATTAATGTAAAGTCAGTTTCAAAGCCAAGCATAATACTTATGCAAAATCCCAATGAATAACTAATAAATGCACCTGTATGGGAACTTAAGCTAACTCACCCCTTAAGAAGTGAGTGATTACTTATTGCATATATCCATTTTGGTACTAAATTTATGTTTGTATGTATTACAAATTGCTTATTCTGTGTAATTTTGCTTTGTTTTCTTATTTTTCATTAATTATGTTCAGTGTATTTTGATTCTGCAAGCTACATATTTTGGTGTTCATTAATTCTTCATTAAGCTGTTTGCTGCAATACAAGTTTGTTTCCTTTTTTTGCATCCATAAGCAACACAGTTGCTCTAAAAAGTCATCATTAAGGTTCTTGGTTATTACTTTTTTCTGCTGGTTAATTTATTGCTTGTTCATGTTTAATCCAATTCTTTATCATATGGTCTCATGGCTGGGTTGAACAAATTTAATAAGTTTTACTTTCTTTCATGGCAGATCACATATGCATCTTGTCCATGCTCCTTAACTCAAGTAGACACCTATTTTCCATGTTACTCACATTCCTCATTTACTCATCCACCACACTTGTGTTCACTTCATAACCAATGGCCATTTAAATGAACTGTAACTTAAATTGTTTTATTTGTCAGTAATAACAGAACAATTTTATTGTCATTATCCACTTCCTAAGTAGGTTGTTGCCAAACTATCAGGGTAGAAGTAGGCAACGTGTTTGCCTCACCCGCGGGAGACACGTGGCAACAATGAGCTGAAGAATGGGCAATAAAGCCATAGGTAGATGATGTAAAAAGGAAAAAACTGCACAATTTCAGAGAAAAATTCATCTGTGCCCATGTCTCAAAATAATAAGTTATGCACAGCATAGATTGAGGATGCAAATTGCTGTGAAGTGGGAAATTCATAGCCTTAAAGGACACCAAGTTTCAAACATGGTAGATGACAGTTGGTGGTTGCCGATTACAGCGTAACATATATGGCTATTCTTGGTGAAAACTATTAATGACAAATGACTGAGACTACAATGTCTTACAAACAAATCAGAAACAAATTATAACCAGTAGCAATCAAATGGATGAAGAATAGCTATCTGTATCATATGATAAATAAGAGGCAAATTATGTGCAAATTTCTTGTGAAAACAAGCACTTCAGAGGCATTTTTTGATTCCATGTAAAATAAACTGCTACTTTGCTCAACATGTTGGACATAATTGCCCACATAGTATGATTTTCATGGGATCCTAGTAGTAACAATTTGGGAGGGGGTGAAATAGCCTAGGGCACTTAGCCTAGCAGCACAAAGCCAGGCATCCATGTTTAAAATATTTTACTTTTGGAACATGACAGATTATTTTTCCCAACATTTTGACCCACTGCACAGGCTAAACAAATTACAGCATAAATTCCGGCACACCTGGCACATCTTCCTGACTAGGGTCATTATCTACTAATAGGTCCATAGATATTATAAATAATTCCTGTGCTTCCCAAATACCCATCCGGAATATGGCACAAAATTTCCCATAAATTAATAAAAAAAATTTGCAATTTTTCTCAAATTACACATGATAAATTTGGCAAAGGCTGCCAGAGAAACAGGTGAAACTATCCTTAAATAAAGGCAATTTTATCTTATTAAAGGGTGGCTTTTGCCATATTTTCCAGTTTGGCCAACAAGTAATACGCTTAATACATAATAAATTAGTCTGTGAGTGGAAATGGAACTTAATATACGTAGCTAATAACAATTGCCTTGCCCAGGTGCAAAAATTAGCCTGAGTGATGTCCCTTCCCAGCCTCTAGGTTGAAAACATGGCGTGATTCTACAAATAGAGGTACTAATGGCTCCACCTTACGGTTGAGCCCTCTGAGAAGTCCGCATGGTATACTACTAGCTTTTTACCCAACACATTATCAGATGTGTTCAATCTGTTCACAAATTCTAATTTCATTTTCAAGTTTTATTATTTTACTATACCAGGACAGTGATAGTTTATATTGAGTACTTTCAGAGATTGTTTTGTTTGACTGTTCTACTTACAATTTGATATATTTTTTTGTATCACCATCACAGGTTCACAATGGCTGCGCCTCTTCTGATTGCTTTTGTTACAAGAACTCAAGAAGTAAACAATAGCCTGTTTTGAGGAACACCAGCTGTTAGATTGGGATTCAGTCAATTGATAAGTTCATTGAAGTAAACAGGTTTGATCAAATTTTTGTTTCTTCTAATTACCGTCATATGGGGTGATAAGGTACGGTTTTGACCATAATAAGGTCTTTGCAAGGGCTATTGTATGGCTTCTCTGAAAAAGTTCCATATGCTATTTGTAAGGTGTCAGACACAAAATAACAGCATCCCAAATTACCCCTGGAAATGGGGTAATCCTGGACACTTGAAATAAACATAATTTTAAAACGTTTGAAGCATGCAGAGTGTACTCATTCATTACTAAGAGTACTCTGAAGTCCTCATTTTGTAGATGATGTAGAATAAATGACATTTTCTCTGATTTTTGCTTTTTTCTTCTATTGATATATCATGATTATGGCAGGATGGCCTAGTAGTTAAAGTTCAGAGTACCAAGATTGGAGCAGAGAGGTATGGGTTTGATCCCAGTTCTATGTGTCAGTTTCTGGTAAGAATCAGCAATGAGGCCAGGCCATTAAGCAAGGAAAATTTAAAGCAGTGAGTTGCGAGTTCAAGCCCGCAACATGCTGAGGATGTTCTGCAATGTTAGGCCTACAGCCTAATAAATGCTGAAACCACTATATTATATATATATATATTACCATATCCATACATTACCACATTATTTATGTGATTTTGCTACATCCATGGTCATGCCATTGAGCATTAACAACAACCTTGTGTACTGCAAGCTTCATATCAGCCGCCATATAGCATGTGTATTGTGTAAGCTTACAGGACGGCTCATAATTTTGCACCATTCTAATTGGGCCAAGTAAATTCACTATAACAAAAGATGATCATAAAAAACATACCTGAAACATAAAGGAATTTTTATTGATAACCATCATATTTTTGGAGAAATAAATCATAGTTTAGATTATTTGCTTTACATTCTATGTTGCCTGCCACACAATTCTATCTATGACATTCTATGCGTAATTTTGTGATGACCGTTGATGCATTAATTTTTCACCAAGTGAAATTTTTTTGCTGAGCAAGGTAAATGTAATCAAAATTCTTTGTTATACAATTGTTTTTTGTTAACTGGAGCCTTTGCTAACCAAGGTTTTACTGTAAATGCGTTTTTAGGGGCATCCTTTATTGCCTTATTTTAGGGGTGTCCCTGGGGAGGGTTGTCCCTTATTGCCTCATCATCTGGAAAAGGCCAACATTTTTAATGAACTCTGCAAATTTCATCAATCATGTTTTTAAGCCAACACCTGTGTGCAACTTTTATCTAAATAAAATTTTTAATACAGTGAATAATCTCTTTTGCACACTTTTTATCAAGGGATTTTTTAGAGGTAATAAATGTGTGATTTCTTAACTTGCTCTATGCTACATAGATACCGTAGTAAAAATACTCAACTTTACACCACTATTTTTAGTATGGCATTATTTTCATTAGTTTAGCTTCTACAAAATGTCAAAGGACTGTCACATTAACCCCGCCTGTCCCTTTTTACCCCATTTGACAGTATACCAACAATTAATTTCAGATGACACATTTCTACAGAAAACATTGTAAATTTTGTCAGAACTAAATAAAGGCTTGCAATCATAAAATAGCTGCCTTTATTACTCACAAAATTGCTAGTTATTTGTTTGTTGTCAAATTTGCTACCATGGTCATAACTCACAGAAAGAAAAGACTAATGATATGTGAAACTTGGGATTGTTCATTTCAATTTGTATTAATCTTTTGATATTCACAAACTATAAGTTTCTAGATTTCATAAATTTTTTGACTTGGAGCCTCAAACTTTCAAATTGAATAAAATATTTTTTCAAGCTATTTAACTTGCTTTACCTCTATCAATTTGGTAGGTACATATAGTGAACCCCCTTGTGTAGGGAACCCTCTGTATGAGCCAAAGAATGGGCACTAAAGCCATGGGTAAAAGAGGTAAAAACTGCTAAAGTTGATGAAAATTTCCACAATGCCCATGCCTCAGAATGATGAGTTATGCACAACATTGATCAAGGACATAAACTGCTTTGAAGTTGCCAATTCATTCCCTCAAAGACATCAAGTTTCATCCCTGGTAGGCAGTAGTTTGTGGTGGCTGATTACACTGTGGTATAGATGACTATTTATGATGAATATAACAAATAGCAAATGACTGATAGAGACTACAATTCTTTACGAACAATAAAGAAAGCAATCATAGCCAATACCAATCAAAATGGACGATGGAAAGCTATCTGTATCATAACAGGAATAAATGGCAAATTTAATTAAAATATCTGGTCAAAACAAGCATTTTGAAGATTATTTTTGGAAATTGATGTAAAATAACAACTATTTTACTGGAAATGTTTTGATAAAGTTGCCCTAATATCATGATATTTATTTGATGATCTGTTCAACAGTTCAACATATATAGTTCCAAAACAAACATCACAGCAAAAAATAGCACGTTTTTCAGTGAAAAGTCACGTGGATACATTAGGCAGACTTTGTTAATAGTAAAAGTAGTTTGTTTTGCATGCAATGTGTACCACTACATATGCAGCATAAAAACTGCTTCTGCAGTGCGCCATACAGATGGCGCACTGCAGAAGTATGTAGTATTTATATTAATAGATATATGAAATTGCCATCATGGATTTCTAAACAATAAGTTTTAACTTTTGAAGTGCCACTCTTACATGCCACACTCATGATCTTCTAAAGTCTAAATGATACTTGAGGTCTGTGTTGCTGTAATTACCTACTGGGTCCCACCTTAGTGGTGGCAACTAAGGAGGGTGGGTGAAAGGTTAGTTTTCCAAGACACTGAGGCTACCACACAGCCATATCATATATCCATGTTATAACTATTTTCAATTATGGTGCATGGCACACTTTTCCTCTTAACATATGTTGGAACACCATGCAAGTTGAAAAAATAACAACAAATTCCTATGCACCTGACACATTGTCCTGATTATGGTCCCTATCAACTAATATGTCAACAGATCCCATCAAATGGAGTAATAAGGAACGGTTTTGAATGTTTTTTGTTAATAACTCCATACCATGAAACATTTCATAAACAAGTTTGGGCTCATTTTGAAGGTCTTTGCAAGGGCTATTGCATGGAATCTCTGAAAAATTCCATATGCTATTCGTAAGGTGCCATATTTTATGTAAAAACCTCCCGAATTACACCTGGGAGCAGGGTAATAAGGGACAATTGAAATACACATAATTTTGAAGCGTTTGATGCATGCAGAGTGTACTCATTCATTACTAACAGCACTCTGAAGTCCTCCTCTTCCTTTGCAGATGATGTAGAATAGATGACGTTTTCTGTGATTTTTACTTGTTATTCCTTTTTGATATGATATTGCCATATCCATACATTACCAAATTATTGATGTGATATTACTGTATCCATGGAAATGCCATTGAGCATTGACAACAACCTTGTCCACTGCAAGCTTCACATCAGCAGCCATATAACATTTATCCTGTATCTGTAAGTTTACAGGACGGCTGGTAATTTTGATTGAGTCATGTGAATTTGCTATAATAAAAAATCATAAAACACATACCTGAAACAGAAATGAATATTTTGGGGACAACCATCATATTTTTTGAAAGAATACATCATAGTTTAGGTGAACTACTATTTCTTCTATATTGACCAGTGCACAATTCCATCTATGACATTCCATGCACAATTCTTGTGATGACCAATGATGCATTAATTTTTTGTCAACTGAATTTTTTTTGCTGAACAAGGTAAATTTAATCAAAATTCTTTTATTTTGATTTTTTTGTTAATTGGAGCCTTCAATAGCTGAGGTTCTACTGTAAATGTTATTTTAGGGGCGTCCCTTATTACCTTGTCATGTGGAAATGGCTGCCATTTTTTTGGAAACGAGCTGTGCAAGTTACGTCAATCACATTTTTAAGCCAACACCTGTCTGCTACTTTTATGCAAGTAAAATTTTTTAATATGGCAAATTTTTTTGCTGCAGACCTTTTCAGAGGTACTTTTCCAAAATCTAACTTTTCACACTTTTTTCAGGGATTTTTTAGAGGTATCGTCAAACGGGGTAAAAAGGGACGGGCGGGGTAAATAGGGACGCATGTCCCACATTTTGTAGAAATGTTGTAGCAGCTAAACTAATCAAAATATTGCAAAACTAAAAATAGTGACGTAAACTTCACATTTTTACTATCTATTATGCATAAGGTTAGTCAAGAAATCAAACATTTACTATTTCTAAAAAATCGCTGAAAAAAAGTGTGAAAAGTGCAATTTTGGAAAAGTACCTCTGCTAAGGTCTGGAGCAAAAAAAATATTCGCCATATTGCAAAATTTTACTTACATAAAAGTTGCACCCAGGTGTCGGCTTGAAAACGTAATTGACAGAATTTGCCTGTTTCCAAAAAAAATGGCAGCCATTTCCACGCGACGGGGTAAAAAGGGACACCCCCCTGGGGTAATTAGGGACACCCTTAAAAATGCATTTACATAGAACCTCAGTTAGCAAAGGCTCCAGTTAACAAAAAAATTGATTAACAACAAAGAATTTTGATTACATTTACCTTGCTTGGTGAAAAAAATTCACTTATCAAAAAATTAGTGCATCATCGGTCTTCACAAAATTGTACATAGAATGCTATATATAGAATTATGCACCGGGCATCATAGAATGATAAGTAATTGACCCAAACTATGATTTATTTCTTCAAAACATATGATGGTTGTCCCTAAAACATTATTTTCTGTTTCAGGTATGTTTTTCACAATCTTTTTTGTTATACGTTAGTGAAATCACCAGACTGGATTAAAATTGTGAGAAATTACAAACCATCCTGTAAGCTTACAGATACAAAAGAAATGCTTATATGGCTGCTGATATGAAGCTTGCAGTGGACAAGGTTCTTGTTAATGCTCAATGGCATGTCCATGGATACAGTAATATCACATTAATAATACAGCAACTAATGAATATGGTAATATCATATCAATAAAGGAAAAACAAGTAAAAATCACAGAAAATGTCATTTATTTTAAATCTGCATCATCTACAATGGAAGAGGAGGACTTCAGAGTACTGTTAGTAAGAGATGAGTACACTCTGCATGCTTAAAATGTTTGAAATTGAGTTTTATTTCAAGTGTCCCTTTTTACCCCATTTCAAGATTAATTCAGGAGCTTTTTATATTGAGTCTAGCGCCTTACAAATAGCATATGGAATTTTTTCGAAGATGCCATTCGATAGCCCTCGCAAAGAGCTATAAAATGAGCCTAAACTTGTTTCTGAAATGTTTCATGGTAAGAAGTTATTAACAAAAAACGCTCAAAACCGTCTCTTTATACCCCGTTTGACGGTAGTAAATGTATGATTTCTTAACTTGTTTTAGGCTACATAGTTGGAAAAATGTTGGACTTTATTCCACTATTTTCTGCAGGGTTGGCATTGATTAAATCAAAATGATTAAATCATGTGATTAAATCACTTGATTTTTTCATAAAAAAATCAAAATTTTTTAATTTTTTTATATATTTAACTATGATGAGAGGCAGTCTTTAATTTATTTTGAGGTATTGTCATTCATGGTTTAATATAAATGTACTTATGAATGACAAATTGGTATATAAACTTGTTGCCTTTTGTATTAGGTACCAATAAATTTAATGTTTTTGGTACAGAGGCATCAAGTGTTGCAATACATTGTACATAGCAGTCATAGCTAGCAGCTTAGCTAATTCTTATAAGGCTATAAGTAGTCTTTAACTATTTGACTATTTGTTAGATATTAATTACAATATACAATTTAAATGTGTTAGCTAGCTTATACAGGTTGGGGCAGAACTGATTGAGCAGTTTTAAGGCAAAATAAAAGAGTAATGGAGGTACATAAAGAAGAAATTTTATTTTCCTCGAGGTTAGCATAACATACCATTTAAAATACTTATGTTTTGAAAACAATATCAGGAAGATGGTGTTTGTTAGTTGCATCACACTGTTGGAGTCGTTCTTGGAAGTTTCCTACAGCACATTCACACATATGGCAAGGTATGGCCATAACCTCTGCTGCAATAATCCGTTCCCTTAGCTGTGGTAGGGTGAGAGGGCGACTTCTGAACCACTTTCTTTTAGATGTCCCCCAAAAAAGAAATCGCAAATGCTCAAATCAGGTGACCTTGCAGGCCACTGTTAATCACCCCTCAGAGACACCAGATGTCCGGGAAACATACGTTTCAAATTATTGAGTGAGATTCGGGCTGTGTGAGCTGTAGCCCCATCTAGCTGGAACCACATGTCTCTCAATGCTTCATTTTCAACAATATTTTCTATCCTGGGCTGCAAGAAATTTTGTAACATATCAGCATAGTGATCAGAATTCACTGTCATGGTTACTCCCTCCTCCAAGAACGACTCCAACAGTGTGTTTCAGCTAACGGCCCCATCTTCCAGATATTGTTTTCAAAACATACGTATTCTAAATGTTATGTTATGCTAACCTCTAGGAAAATAAACTTTCTTCTTTATGTACCTAACTTACTCTTTTATTTTACCTCAAAACTGCTCAATCGGTTCTGCCCCACCCTGTTTATTGCGAGGTTGAGATTGTATAGACCTTTTAGGCAATTAGAAAGATTTTCCACCCTAATACGAATATTCTAATTAAAATATTTAATTTCAATATTTAAATATGTGAATTTAAAACTAGAAACAAAACAATTACAATTATAAGACTATGTATAAAATAATTAAAATGCAGTGAATGGATATAAAATATTTGAATTGTGCATATATTTATTCCAAACTGTGTTAGCTTTTCTCATAACTTATTTCTCATTTCAAGTCATTTGAGGTTTGTTTGGTTATCATTCAGTATATGTTTAGGATTGGTTTATTGGTCTGAATTAAATGGGAACAGTGCAGTCAGTCACTCAGTCACTACTAGTTGGTGTGTATAGAGGGTAGAGTCTGGTAGATTTATTGGACACTAGTCTAGTAGATCTATTGATAATGCTGTGCAATATGCCATCCATATCAGCTACCTATCTGTTATGTGACTCTACAATGTTTAGAAGATCCGCATTCCTGAAGTGTTTTTGTATATTGAAGCCAGTTAAATGGTCAATATTTAGCTCATTACCTTGCTTCATACAAACTCTGCAAAGCTAATGAATATACTTATCAATAATTGTTTACCCAAAAATCCCTAAGTAGTAAACACCAACTTGGCCTGTTGGCCATTATTGAAGGCAATAAGTGCTTTTTTAGCCATCATTATGATCCATATACTGTTATTGTTAGTAGGCTAATTGCAACATAAAAAATAACCTTTCAATAAGATGATAAAACTGAAAAATAAAAAAATCAAATAAATAAAAAAATCATGGAAAATAAAAAAAATCATTGATTTTTGATTTTTTGGATTTAAAAAAAAAAATAAAAACAATTGCCAACCCTGGTTTTCAGTTTTGTAATATTTCAATTAGTTTAGCTACTACAACATTTCTACGAAATGTTGGAGGACTGTCCCTTATTACTCCGCCCGTCCCTCATTAGGTACTCTGTTTTACGGTATAAATAATTGCTGTTCTTGATGTAAGCCCATCTGGAGCTATGCAATGATGTAATATCTCCTCACCAAGCCACCACGTGTCAATGCCCCTTGTTTATAGAGAATTAATAATTGTATATGCCTAGTTCAAACTTCAATGCCTGCGGCTCTCAATAGCTGCAGCTTAACATAGTGCAATTCTATAGGTGATATATTAGAACATGGCCTGACATTTTGAACCGATTGATGCTTTTTTATGGACCACTGCACAATAAAATAGCACCTTCCAAAACAAAAGACAACTGCATACTAAATGAACAGAAGAGGCAGGCCAGTGCCGCATCAGCAGCCAGCTGCACTAGCAGCTGCAGCAGCTTTGTCAAAAAAATTGAAAGATCAAAGGCCATAACAAAATCTGGTTTCAAGTCCTTAAAAGCCTAATTAAGCCTAAAAGATATAAAAATTTACATTTATGTTTGGATTTCAATGCTGTTAAGATTGAGAAACATCAAAGTATCCCACTTGTTATAAATACTCACTAAATAAATTTCAATTTGGCTTTAAATGTCACTCCAAAAATCATCGCTGCAAGGCTTGAAGGGATCTGTTTTCAGGTGACATTTATTTCCAAATTTTGCTTTACTTAGCAAGTATTTTGTTTCTAAAAATAATTACTTTATAATGTATGGCGTGTGATGTCACACAAAATAGGCTGCATGTGTGACGTCAACGCAAGGTCCCTCCCTCAACTCTTTTCTCTGAATTGAAAATGGTGGCGCATCACAACATTTCCCATATATTGATAACATTTTTTTTATATTGAAAATATTTTTTATTGTGAATATTTTTTTGCTTGTGATATTGTGAATATTTTTATTCCAACGTCATTAGATATGCAGTTTGACATCTTTGGCACCAATGGTGCAAGATGTGAAATATGAATAAAGGAGTGAAGTGTCTGAGTTAAAATCATACGGTAGCTGTGCAGCCTACGAGAGTAAATATTGTCATTTTGACAGTCATTGTTGGCATTTTGCAACCTACGGAAGTAAGTAAGATATTTTAATATTCAACTCATTATTTTTGAATTCATTAAATTCATAGGTATGAAGTCTTGTGGCTCTAATGTCATGAATTTTTGTTTGATTGAAAAAGTCGCAGTTTGCACTTCACAAACATGTCATTTAATAATATTTACAATTTCTGCAGTACTTCTATGCTACCGCCAAATATCCTGTTTAATTTCATGATAATAAGTAAACCCAAAACGTTTTGTTGAAGATCACATAGTTGCAGTCACATCACTCAGAGCGGTCAGACTGCATTATCATGTGTTCAGCCGCCACTAAAGTAAAGACATATGTTACTGTGCTGTTTCTAGTATAAAATTAGAGATTTGGGGTAGCACATGCACAGGACTTTGTAAATAAGTTTGTGGCTTATAAATGGGTCTCATGGCCGATATGTGGAATTCATGGCACAAATAAATGGAATCACTGGCCTCAAATCCACAAAACCACAGCTCAAAAAATCCAGTTGCAGTTCAGAGTAGATATTTTCCTCACTAGGCCACCCATGAATTAGACAAAAATGCCCATAGGTGTAGTCAATTTCACTTGTTCCTATGACCAGTTCCTAATTTATTAGGCATTTTATTATGTTCCTTTTTGCCAGCATTTTTACAAATTTTTCCTAATATTACAGTAATGCACAATAAAGTGTGGCAAAAATTGGCCACATTAAGTCCTTAACTATGGGCTCTGTGGTAAAACCAGGTAAATTCAGACTGGAAGGTATGAGTTATTTTTCTGATCTCAAACAGCACAACTGTATCTTGAAGCTTCAGGTTTGATAATTTTTCAACAGCAAAAAATATAAATATATACTAATACCCAGAATAAATTTACAAGACAAAAACTCCAAGATTTTACATTAAAATTGACAATTATACCAAAGAACAAAACAACAGAGATTTTGCTCCAATTTAGCCTTGCAATGTATGATAAGATTTTACATTTTCATGATTATAGCATAGTAAACAAAGAACAAACCTCAATTTTTGAATTTTCTCTCATCAATTTTCACAAACAATTTTTTACTTTGCATAATCTTAAAAATTTGTGACTTTTGGAGCCTGAAGTCTTCACTCTACAAGTTTACTAAAATATGTTTTGGCTGCTTGGAGCCATTTTATTTAATAAAGTTCATCTTTAGAAGCTCTCTCAATTTGTTGTTGTAGTTGGGACTTGGGTTCAAGGTGAAGCAGTTGTCACTCAAGGACCGCTTGTAACACTTGGACTCAGCAATGATTTTTTAGTTCAAGTCTTCATCATATTTTTTTTGTTTTATTCTTCTCGCTACAGGCACTTCTTCTCCAGGTCATCAGCAGTCTTTCATGATGTGATGCAATGGGGGCCACTAAGCGAATCATCATTAGAGCCAGTGCTCTTGCTCTTCACCATCTATATGGTAGCAAGACAACTAGTTTACAACTTTGCATGAGATAAGTGGCACTAGTAGTAATAGGAGATATAGCAGTAGCTCATTTAATTTGGAACATAGTGAACCCTCTTTTAAGGGGAGCCTCTTGGTCAAAAAAACTTTTTTATTTAGGGATGGATCACTTTGAAACTTGGTACCTACACGGCTACACATGTATTAAACAGAAATCTAAGACTTTTTTGCTCCTGTAAATTTTTCAATACAAAAATTAAAGAAATGTTAAATTCACAGAAAACAGCAATAAAAGGGGGTCTTGTAGAAATCTATCTCTCTTAAGGATTTTCAAGCTACAACATAGAGATACATATCATTTGATGCCTAAAGACCATATCTAGCGATTCATCATAGTTTTTTTTAAATTCTGTCAAAGTTGGGAATAACTCTGTCAGAACTCTGGTTCTGTCTCTGTCAGATCTAGAGGATCTGGTAATCAATTGAAGAAGAACCTGAGGGGTTTTGGTTTGTTTATAAATTGTCCAAATAACATATTAAATATTCATTGGCCAGGGAAGGATAATGACAAGACGTGTATCTAAGCGTAAGTATTAAAGATAGGTTCATGGGAGTGTTCAAAGACGCGCAACAAGGATAGTTCCGGGCTTGAAAGGCAAGTCCTATGAGGAAAGATTAAAGATTATGAAGCTTCCAAGCCTCCATTAATCGGCAACAGGCCATGGGCCTATGTCTTCAACGCCGACACTTCTATTCTATTCTATTCTATGGGATACACTAGATAGAAGTTACAGGACCAATGCACAGTATGTGCAGTAATTTTGGAGATAGAGTATTACGAAACAGCATGTTGGTATGAGTGCCGGAGTCTAAGACGACGTGAGCTCGTCTAGAGTTTGCAGGCTCTACGATGACTGCCTAAGACTTGCCTAAGACAGACTGGCAGTACACTCTCTGAGCTCATATATGCGGTGACCCGCAAATAGTGATGTCACAGAAGGTGACGTAATAGTCACTAATGACATCACGGCCTGACACGTCCCCCCTACACTGTAGAAGTATCCTCGCTTCATTAATATAAAGCAAAGCTTATACGTGGGTCAACACATCAGTGTCATGTGTACAAGTTTCTTAACAATGATCGGAATTGTTAATTACAAAATGAGACTGAACATTAAACATCAGTGCTTAGATTAGGCATTAATTAATTTGGCACTAATTTCAACCCAAATTTTTAAGAAAAAGGCTCAGTTACTGGAGTTTACATATGTCAACGGACATCATAGTAGTAACTTAATATTACATAGAAGTTCAATGTTGGTTTTCTGTCTTTATATGCTCAAAAATAAAGTTTGTCACTCGGCAAGAAGAAAATACATTTTCATTGATTTCTATTTTTAGAGAACCATGTAATAGCCTATTCTTAAATTTACTCTGAGCTGCATTGGATCATTTTGCAATTCAATTCAATTCACAATACTATGATATGGAAATTATTTTTGGTACCTTTTACTAATCAGATTAATAAGTGAAATCGTTATTTAATTATAGCTAGTGCTGAAAAGGAAATGAATTAGCACAAAATGATGAGAATTATTTGGGATAAACTTGGATTCCTCGTCAAACCTGATTGTATGAGATACAATGTTTCTATCAGTACGTTGTTAGTACTGTTATTTTTTAATATCGGTGCTTGTATTGAAATACCCGCGAATAGTGATGTCACTGAAGGTGACGTAATAGTTGCTAGTGACATCACGGCCTGACAATTCTTATTTTAGTGGGTGGGAGGATATTATGTTTGTTTTCAATTTACCCCCCCCTACCGCTTTTTTGCAAATATAATCCAAACTATATTGAAATTACAAAAAGCTATGACCATTCTCTAAATTTTTTTCTTTAAAAGCAAATGGTATATCTCTTAATGCTGTAACTTGAAAATCATAGGATGAGATAGATTTTCAAGATGGCACAGTTTGGAAATTTTAATGTTTCAGGGGAGCCAATCAGCCAAATAAGTAAAATTTATTTTAAAAACAGAATATGCCAAAAAATTACTTGATATTCTAGCCCAAGCTTACCCATTGCCAATTAGTTACACTTAGGGTAGCAGCATGCATCTTTAGACTTATTCTTGTCCAATTTAATTAGAATAATAAGCTATATATGTGACTTGTGATATTTATATATATAAAAAATATAACTCAGTACTCACTGGAGTGAGTGAGGTCACGACAGACGGACAGACAGATGGACGGATGGACATGGCGAGCACAATAGTGCATTTTTTCCATAAATGAGAAAATGCGCTAAAAATGTACATTTTATATAAATTTAAAATGGCCTATTGCAAAAAACATTACATGTACAGCCATGGTATTTGCTTTTTTTGAATGCCCATCGTTTGAAGCTCTCAAATGAGTGCAAACACTTTGCAATTACTGCATATGTATGAAATAATGATATATAAATACATTTTTAAAATGAAAATTCATAAATATTATTATAAAATGGTCATTTTATAAAAGTTCAAAACTGCCTTATGCAAAAATTATTTCATGTACATCCATAGTATTAGCTGTGCTGAACATGTCTTGTTAGTAGCTAGTAGCTTTCAAACGAGTGCAAACACTGTGCAATTAACATGAATAATGATCTATAAATACAGATTTAATTTAAAGAAATCGTTGAACATATTGTTTAAAAATTATCATTTTATACATTTTTAAATTGCTTTGCGCAAAAACTAGAGTACGCACATACATGCTGTGTAACAGTGTACTGTGTTCGATGCACCTTTTAAGTTTTCAGCAGCTACAAAATGAACCAAGAAAACAGAAAAGCCAAAATTTTCCATTTTTGTCTGAGAAGCTCCCTAACCAGGCTAACCCAATAATGTAGAGAATTATTTTCCAAGTTTTTCTTTGGTTTCCTGCAAGAATATTATTACTTGTGATGGTTATAAATAAAAAATGTGTTCAAATATTTATTTTTTGTTGTATGTGAAAAATTATAGCTTGGTCCCATTAGGAACCAGGCTAAATATTTCATGATATAAAACAGTAAATGACTTTAGCAACATTTTATCATGTAATACCAAATACAGCATTGAAAGTACTCACTTTATTGATAAAATTCTGCATCCAACTCATAGATAATATATTTTTAGAACTCAACAAATTACTCACTTTTCTCTGCTACGATATCAAGCCATCCTGCCTGACACCAGGTTCTTATAGTCTTTGTATGTTAACTGAGCAAGGAGTATTAGGCACAGCCAAGCGTGGAAAACATCTACCTTAAGGGCCTCAACTAGAGCTTTCCTGCCATTTCCGAAATCGCGGGATTTCCACCAGACAAATTACATCGTATCTAATTGTTAACAAAATTGCCCGATCGGGCCACAAGATTCCAAGTGTATTAAAAATTTGTCACCTTGGAACCGCGAGACTTCAGAAACCAGTAGGAAAATTCCAATCATGGGCGCAGCAGAACCAAAAATTGCCAGAACTGTCAGAACATGTGCATGATATGTAGTATCAAACTTACACATACACTTGTATATTTATTTGATCGTACAATTTTATTATAAATCCATTTTCCCGCTGGTTTCAAATGGAACTGCTTGGCATTAATGGGTTAAGCTGGAAAAATACAGCAACATCTTCTTCTTCTAGTTCTTGTTTAATGGGGGCTTTGAAGACATGTCCATGTAGCCCCAAGACAGAAAGCTCCAGCCTGCACAGCACACCTTTCAGAGAATAGGGTGCGACAGAGCCGCAGAACACAGCAGAGCCCCTGGACACCTGTGCTCTGCACAACACAGCTGCAAAACACGGCAGAGCCGCAAAGCACAGCAGAGCCTTGAACACGGTAGAGCACGATTATTGCTGGAATGATTCCACGCAAGGTTAGTTTCACAGAAAAGAGTCTCGTATGGGCAAGACTCTGATGGAGAAAGAGAGTAGCATCAGCCAAATAAAAGGCAAACAAAGGTACTCCTTACAGGGGGCAGTCATTACAAAAGTTGAGCTGCATAGAGCACCCCTGGTTGCATTCCAGATTACACTCGCAAAGGAGTGAGAGGAGTAATAAATATTACCAGGTTGTTATTGGTTCCACAGAATGTTAGTGGGAGCATACTTTACTTGAGAACAGTAAACAATGAAGTTGTCTAAATAGCAAGTGTGAAAATTTACCCAAGTCCCTATACACTCAAACAAATGCATCAAATACAGGGTTCAAGAAAGATATATAGATTTAAGTTTGTTAGTAGAGAGAAGGTAGATGGCGACAGCCTCCACAATAGCATTCTGAGTCTCTGAGGAGAAGGGGCCTCCTCCCAGCAAATTTTTAAGCAAAAGATTTACATTTAGTGCAGCAAGTGAGCAAGCCAGGTCGTTCCGGGCAACCCTATGAAGTGGGCAGTATATGAGCATATGCTCTATTGTTTCAGCTTCAGCCCCACACAAGCAAGAAGGACTGTCTAACAAGTTGAAACATGCAAGGTGCGAATTGACTCCTGCATGCCCCAGGTGCAACCTTGCAAGGGCAGTCTCAAAATTTCTATTCTTGTTGGCTGCCCATGGCCAAGGACTAACTCTGTCTCTCACTTTAGTGAGGAAGAGGCCCTTCCCTGTTTCATGCACATTTCTAAGCCAACCCTCCTGCCAGTAGCCCAAAATAGTACGATGAAGACACTTCACCATTTCTTTGCTGCACGGTCAGCGGCCTCGTTGCCATCAATCCCGCGATGTCCAGGCACAAATTGTAGCTTTATGTTGTGTGAGAGCATTAAAGAAATTAGTTTTTCTTGTATTTTAAATACAAGAGGTACAAGATTTTGCGGTCTTCTATTTACAATCATTTTTATAGAGCTCAGAGAGTCTGTAAAAATAACATAATTTTCAGATTCTCTGAGGTTGTTTTGAGCTCAGTGCAGTGCCTCATGAATTGCAAAGAGCTCAGATTCAAGGACCTGCACTTCAGGACGCAGCTTCCAGTTGAGGATCACCCCCCTGGCTGGTATCAAAACAGCAGCTGAGGTGGAGGCTGCAGGTTCCTGCACATGTGAGCTACCCATGAATGCAGTAGTGAATCCTACAAATTTTGTCTGTAGAAGATCTCTGAATATCTGGATAGCATTACTAGAGGAGAGGGACATTACAGGGGAGAGAGAAATCAGTAAAGATGCAGTCTTGGGTGTTGAACCAAGGTGGGAGGGGAGAGATGAGCGAGTACCGGTGTGGAGGAGGAATGGGGAGATTAAATTTTTCGAGTGTGTTCTTGACATTAAGAGTGAGGGGAGGCAAAATTAAGCGTGAGCATGGGGAGGGCTGGTTGCAATGGGCTGGTTGTAAGATGTCGTTTGTTATAGAGCATACAGGGAGTTCGATAATGCGATAGAAGTATTTACATAATACCTCTTGACAATGTATGGATAAGGGGGGACATGAGCTTCAACTTCCAAAGAAGAAGTTGGGGTTGTTTTGCGACATCCTATAGCAAGGCAGAGGCAGGTATTTTGGATTAAATTTAGTTTTGACAACAGGGTAGGTGAGGCACAGGCATAAAGAGGAGCAGCATAATCTAAACGACTGAGAATGAGAGTCTTGTACAGTTTGATAAGCAGCATGCGGTCAGCCCCCCATTCTCTGTGTGAGATGGATCGGAGTAGATTAATGATGGGTAGGCATGACGTCATCAGAGATTCCACTTGTGCACCCCATCGGAGTCTAGGTGCATCCAAGACAGCACCAAGGTATTTGTACTTTGTTTGGTTGTCCATCAATGCGTAGGGGCAGAGGAGTAATGATTTTATTTGTGAAAAACATACATTTAGTTTTGAGAAGATTCAGTTTCAGACCCCACTGTTGAGACCAGGTTTGAAAGGCTGAAAGTTGGGTCTAGAGTCAAGCTGTAACTTGAGCAATATCAGTATCAGAAGAGAAGAAAGCTACATCATCTGCATACTCAGCACAGTGCATGCCTGGGACTGAGGGAATGTCACTCATTACAACGTTGAAAAGTAATGGGGACAAGATGGCTCCCTGTGGGACACCAGCCTTAATCAGGTGCAATGCAGAATATTCACCTTCAAAGAAGACTTTGAAGGATCTGTCTGCCAGATAGTCTCTGAGCCAGCGCAACATTCTTCCCTGTATTCCACACCTTCTCAGCTTGTACAAAAGACCATTGTGCCAGACTGTATAATATAATATGTTAGTATAATATGGTTAGGTTAAGTTGAGGGAGTTGGTGAGGAGAGTACCTGCTCATAATGTTCTGCCAAGGCAGCTACTTTGGAGACAGGTTCTGAAAGAATCAAATTAGGCATCAGAAAAGGTTACGACTTACGTGTAAATGGAGTCTGGAGTTTTCTTACCCTTTTCCACAAAGTGGTTATTGGTGTGTCAGAGGTTATGCTGTCACAGAACTTCCTCCATGAGGGTTTCTTTGCTGTTTTAAGGCCCTGATTGAAAGCCAAGAGGCTTCGAACAGGCTCGGCTCTTCCCTAAGCGTTTCTTCACTAATTTGGATAGACTTTACTCCACTCGCAAACGAGATGGCGATATGGATTTTTCCATACTTACCCTGCTATTTATTTATAAGCGTCGACCAGTAACAAAAAATATGTAAACTTTATATTAAAAGAGTTTTAATGAGAGGAAATTTCAAGAAACTTTGAATATTATTGTTCATCAAGTCTGCGAATTTTACACTTTTTTCGAGATATAAACGGGTTGTAATTTTTATTGTCAATTGAATGGTATATTCGGCATTCCTTGATCAGCTTCCTTGTTATAGATATTTTCCACCAAAAAATATTTATGATCGAGTCTGCTGATACGCGGAGGGAAAATCCCGCATACTAGCTGCTCAAATGGAGACGTTGTGCAATGTTTGAGGGGAAAGAGACGTCGTAAATTACTCCNTCCAATGCTGGTGCTGCTTTATTTGGTTTGGTCAACATGGTTTCGTGATCTCGTTACTTATCTGGTTGAAAAAAATTGCACTTCGTAGCTTTTTACTGATCATTTAAAAGCATTTGCTAGTGCTTTCCTTCTAGCAAAATGACACTTCGAACATTTTTGCAGCAGGTTACGTGGCATGGTTGCAGTGACCAGATCTATTTTATCCCCATCTACTGATCATATTTCAATGAAACTTTGTGCATGAAATGAAATAATTATTCCGGTGTGTTTAGCTTGTGACAAATTTTATAATTTCGACTCCAATCACAAGTCACACAGCAATACGTGCAAGAATTTCCTGTGGCCAACAAATTCTTCCGAATTACTTAGCAAATCTTAATAAACTCAAGAACAAGGACTCACTAAAGCTTTTTCGCATGTGTTAAGATCGCAATATGTTTTCCGATTACCGCTGCATTCTCAAGTTATATGGCTGATCTTTAGACATTCATATGAGAAGAGCTATAAACTATAGGGAAGAAATAAATTTCGAAGAAATAAATTTCGACTTAAAGCCTTCAAGTTTGAGGTCTAGAAATTTATTACTTGCTACAAACAGTCAGCATGTTACGAATGTAATAGTTTAAATTTTTCTCTGAATATCGTGATTGGTTGATATTGGTTATAATTGTGCGACTAATTTTGCCCTTTGTGCGAAAACTACCCCCATTTGTACGAATGGTATGAAGGTTACAAAAGAGGCACACAGAAAATTTTATTGTAGTCAAGTTTCAACTTGAAAAGAAGTCAACAACCAACGCCATCTGTCGGATTTTTCTTCCAAACTTGAACACATACGACAGACAGAACCAGAATTTTGTAAACTTGTGACTGATAATCGGCGGACGCTGCTTCGAACATTTCTGTTTCCAGCGGTGGCGTGACTGGCTTCTGAAACCAAAAAAAAAAAAAAAATACGTGAGTGATAGCAGTCAGTGTATTATTTTTTAAAAATATCGTGTATTATATTATTCATAGTCGTTGAAATATATAAATTAACTATTAATCCAGGTTTGGAGTCGTTGTAATGACCAAAAAAATGGTCGTTAACTTTACAAAAAGTCGTTGAAATTCCGACGACTCTTGCCACTTTATGAAACCTGGTAATGTCCAGGAGGTATGGGCTCCGACGCCTCCGAGGCGATGCTTTCATTGTCCGAAGAGTATGAAGACCAAGAGAGATTGCCTTCTTTTTTTCCGACGTTTGCCGGATTTTCGTCCCATGGCGAAAACAACTGATTCAATGATTGTAAGTCAAATTCTATTGAAAAATTAAGCAATAGTTACCTGTGCTGACCGTATCTATAGTCGACAGCCGACAAGTGTTATCTCGATCACAGCTCGAACCACTCTCATCACACACAATCTAAAGATGCTTGCTGTATCTACAGCAACATCAACAACGTTGGCACATGGCGAAAAAAATATCCATCGAACGGCGCGGAGAATCTAGAGATTCCGAAATTTGAAAATAACAAATTCATAGGAATATTGATGAACACACGAACAGAAAGAATGTGCAGCATAGCTACGCGCTCGGTCCTACATTAAACGAAGATAACCAACACCACGGGGATAACAAACACCACGGAGGCCACCGACAACACGGGGGTAACCAGCACTATGGGGGTAATTACCACATGGGTAACCACCAACACCGGGTTAACCAGTACCACGGAGGTAACTAGCAACACGAGGCCACGAGGGTAACCAGCAACACGGGGGTAACCGGTAACATGTGGGTAACTAGCACCACGAGGATAACCGTCATCACGGCAGTAATTAGCACCCCGGGGGCATCATCAACACGGGGGTAACCAGCAACACGGGGGCAACTAGCACCACGGGGGAACCAGCAACACGGGGGTAACCAGCAACACGGGGGAAGTGATGGTGTGGAGTGATGGTGTGGAGTGATGGTATGGAGTGATGGTGTGGAGTGATGATGTGGAATTTCAAATAATATAATCAATACAAGAGACTGTTTGACTAAATTACGTTAACATTAAATGCTTCATTCTCATGTATCAGACAAGCACCTGAGCGACATGGCATTCGTACAGCACTTCTGTGAGTACGGTTTATGATAATTTATTAAAGAAAAATCAATCAACGGCAGAGCGAATTGGAACTAATGATTTAATTTATCATTTTATACATTTTTAAATATTGTTTTACATATAAACAATTTATGATACGAGTCATGATAGTCAGTTCATTAGTGATTGCGACTGGTGGTCAGACTGCTCGCAGTCTGAGAGCGAGGTATTCGCGACAACGGTGTGAAATCCTCGCTCTGTCCTTAGCTCGGCCAGTTTCTACTCATGAGCTTGCAGTCTTTGTTATATGATATCCAAGCCAGCACCCTTTCTGGGGAAATGGGCGGCTTACAGGTGGCCGAGTAATGGCCAGCCGTCGGCTAGAATTAATTGGTCTCGGCCGACCACTGGTCATCTATTATTCCTCGTCCCTCATTGAGTTCTTCTTTTCTGTACCACCCGTCGTGGACTGACAGGAGAAATTGACCACGTCGGTTTGACCATTTTCCATAACAACTAGTCAACAAACGGGTTTTTTACTTCACGTATTAGCATGCTCGTTCCTAACTAGTTTTTGGTAGGTAATATCTACGACAGAGAGGCTGATCAAGAAATGCCGAGGATAATATTCAGTGGAGAATGAAATTACAACCCGTTGACATCTAGAAAAAAGTGTAGAAGTCGCAAACTTGGTAAATAATAATATTCAAAGTTACTTGAAATTACCTTCATCATAACTCTTTTAATACAGAGGTTACATATTTTTTTTAACTGTGCGCCGTTTGTAACTAAATAGCTAGGGGAGCATTGAAAAATTTATATCTCCATCACTTGTATGAGTGGAGAAAAGTCCAGCCTAATATGTGAAGAAACTCATAGGGAAGAACCGAGCCTGTTTGAAAGCTCGCGGTTCTCAATCAGAGCCTTAAGAAGTTATTCATATTAATATTATTATCAGAATAGGTTTGAAGCGCTTTAAATAGAAGAAGCGCTGTCCGTTTAAACGTTCATGAATGGAATAGGGTTCAGGTTAATAATAATATTATAAGGGTTATACTAATATCAGGGTAACAATAATATAAAGATAATAATAATATCAGGGTAATAATAGTGTTAAGTCTGGTTACGAAATAGACAAAAAATATAACTCGGTACTCAAGGCAGTGAGTGACAGAGAGCGCATTTTCTCGTCGAAAAAATCGTGAAGTCACGGACGGACAGACGGACGGACGGACAGACAGACGGACATGGCGAGCGCAATAGTGCATTTTTTCCATAAATGAGAAAATGCGCTAAAAAGACCTCATTCAACGTTTACTGTAAGGCGATCTGTTAATTACATAAATAAACAATCGTGCAATTAAATAACATTAGGAATAATTATAAGTAATAGTGAAAATTGATGCAACAAGAATTTTAGAAACGACTTTGGCGCTGAAAAATTTCTCAATACACCTTTTTTCATCAGGTAATTTATTTTTAAACTAAAGTGAAGAATCTGCTGCTCAATCTTAAGACATCTTGACTGTAAAATTTAGCAGAACTCTTACGTTCCGCGATAAGTTTTCAAAATGGCGACAATTTGACACACACATTAAAGGTACATACTAACCTTCGGATCAAATTTAATGTGATTGAGTTATTTAATACTTTTCTTTAAAAATTCCATAAAATTATTCAGTATATCAATCAGTTGCATTTTTACTTTCCGTTGATCTAAATTTATTCGGAATTGATGTCAAAATATGAGTAAAGCTCAATTAATCATGCTCAATTTAATCATGGCACCATAATTACATTGCTGTAACATCAATAAATTTCTTTCTATGAATAAAGATTAATTCATATTGTGTGAGAAAAATTTTGCCTTTCATTATAATTAAAGTGGTAGCGTGCAGTCTTGTGCGCACGCTACCACTCTTTTATGCACGCTGCCACTCTTTTCTGCACGCTAATACTCTTGTCTGCGCGATGCCACTCTATAGTCGGCACGAACAGCAGGTGTGACTCGCTAATTGGTAATTCAAAATGGCCTAATCAGTTTGAAAGACACTTGTGATGTAATTGGTTTAGATGAGATGAGACGGCAGCAAAATTTGTATGGTCCAGCTCAGAGTTTCAACCTTATCACCCTTATGATGAGTTCGGGACTTCCTAGTCCCCGGTCACGCTGATGCGCCGCCTTCGTCGCCCTCCGTCTCCGAATCGTCGCTAGGCAGGTCACCCCGCCCTCGGGTCCCGGATGTAACGTTGGACGTGTTCCGTCTATTTGCCCTCCTTTGGGCCACCTGTTATAAGATGCTGTTGCTTGTCACTTGCTGAGGGTAGTTTCCATTACTTGACAATCCGGGATCTTTGTCAACCACTTGTCCAGCCGTCTCTTGAATGTCGCAAGGGTGAAATCCCCACCTTTCAGCACTTTTGGAAAAGCATTAAAGAGCCCCGGCCCCACGACGGACAGTGATCCCTCACGAAGAGTCAGTACACTAGCCGAAGCTTGGTTATAAATGGAGTAATCCTGCACACTCTCCCTCTTTTTTCGTTGTAATAGGTCACTATTTTGTATGTCTCACTCTCAAAGTTAGGAGCCAGTCCGTTTATCATCTTCCAAGTGTACAGTATGATATACCTCTCTCTTCTTCTCTCCAGTGAGTACAGTCCCAGGTTTGCTATTTCCCCCAGTAGTCCAGTTTCAGCTCCTTCCTACCGCTGATTCTGGACGTGAATGTCCGCTGGACTGACTCCAGTTTCTGCACCGCACCCACCTTGAGTGGCGCCCAAATTTGGCAGCAATACTCAAGATTGGGGAGCAGAGAGCTCTGAAGAGTGTGATCATTGGTGCTGTTTTTCTCGTTCGAGATGTCCGCCATATCCACCCCATCCGTTGCCGGCTGCGTGCGACTATTTCCTCGATATAGGCATCGAACGTGGCTTCGGTACTCATCAATACTCCGAGATCTCGAACTAGTTGCTTCTCCTCAATTTCTGTGCCATCTGATGCCAAGTAGCGATGTGGCATCCCGATCTCTGAGCGGACTCATATATCATTACTACGAACTAGGTGCCGTTGAACTGCATAGGGTAACATGGGGCAGCGAGCCCACTGCGGGTCACGGGCCCATAGCGGGTTTCTCGCTAAGTATGTCAGATATTGGTCCGTGTTCTCTACCGCCGGTCGACAGTTTTACTGGGATCAAGTGTACGGATTTACATTTTGCTCAGTGTTTGCGTTATTAAGTTAATATTGCGTTATTGCGTTATTAAGTAGTGCAATAACTGTTTAAGCACAGATGAAATATTTTTTGCTGCTAAATAAAACTGTTTTCGATTACTGTAGATGAAGCTTTTGAAATTATTGTGAATTATATTTTGAAAGTAATATTTATAGGGATAATTTTGAGATCAAGTTTAGACTATTAGCTTTTAAAATAAAATGTTGACACGATATAAATTGAAGTGATACCTAGTGGGGAAATGGGCCCACGCGTGTCACGGGGCAAAGCGCCCATGGTGATGTCTTGTGTTATACATCATTAGATTTGTCTCAATGACCTTTTCAAAACTATGACTAGCTTTTTGAATTACAAATTACACTTCATATTGCTTGTTTTTTTATTTGCCGCATCAAGGCAGCAGGTTTAGTTTCTAGTTATGCGTATTTATGAAAAAGACAGCTCAGCATCAGAAATATCTTCACCAAAAAGGACCAATCACTCCCACACTGTGAGTTTGGTTATGCAGGAGCCTGCATTTAACATTCCAGGAACCTACTTCAGTCACAGACAAGAGCTCAGGAATACATGATACGGTACTTTCCAGCACGACAATGAGAAGATTACGAGCCAGGTTTTTCCTAATCTGAAATATGCCTGCTTGTCCAAAAGGTGAGGAGGCTAGTGTTTTACTTAGTGCCAATCCATTAGAAAAGAATTTTGAGATTGGCTGTCCTTTTGCATTTGAAATAGGTTCAATTAGCACTATTGGTCTATCAGCTGCATCAGCAGAGTCAAAGTTCTGGGTTGCGCTTGTGCTAGTAGGCGGAGTTAGTCTAACAGTTCCTGAAATTTCATTTGTCCTCTGAGCTGCACAATTAGCAGTGTCTGAGCCTGAAACCCCTCCCACATCCATCAGGAGCTCCATATCTGCACCCAAATAGAAACCCTCAAAGTTTGCTCTTGCCTTTGCTTTTTTGTCTTTTGACAGCAGTGAAGCTTGAATCCTCATGAAAAGGTACTTCTGAAGACTGGCCCACACTGTCAGCTGAACCAGGAACTATGGGGGGCAAGGGAGGGAGTTCATGGCCCAAACCAGGGTGATTACCCTCGATGGTTTTGGTACTAGTACCAGTCTCTAATGACAATATAGGTTTACCGTCAACTTCATGATTTAGCACAGAATGCTTTGTTAACTGTTGTCCAGGAGGTATGGACTCCAAGGCAATGCTTTCATTGTCCGAAGAGTAAGAAGACCATGAGAGATTGCCTTCTTTTTTCCGGCGTTTGCCGGATTTTTGTCTCATGGCGAAAATAACCGATTCAATGATTGTAAGTCAAATTCTATTGAAAAAATGAAGCGATAGTTACCGGTGCTGGCCATATCTGTAGTCGACAGCCAACAGGTGTTATCTCCTCCAGCGTGTCAACCAATATCAAAGGCACTGGTCTTACCACCGTGGTGACTCTTGGATTGAAATTATTGCATCTTAGATATATGCCAGTCTTCGGCAACTATTTGGAAAATAGTTGAAAATCTGAAGACTGCAAGCGCACACAGTAAGGTTTCTGGTATGTTGGAGAAGCTTGTCCAGAAATCAGTTGTGATGAGTGTTCAGGGGTTGTCCTGGTAATAAGAAAAAAATTCCATGACTTTTCCATGTCTCTCCGTGACCATCAATTGAATTTTCCAAGACTTGTATACAACAGGTTTAGCATGACTGAATGACTAACAGTGCATATTCTATCATCTCCTACAGTTGATAGAATATGCACTGTTAGTCATTCAGTTAGCCCATAGGCTAAGAGCACATAGAGACACAGAGGAACAGAATTGACACAAATCTGAAAATCAAGCCCACACAGGTAATATTATGAATTCAATAGTATCAAACTACAACAAATATTGAGTAATGCACACAAGATTGTACAAGATAATGTCAATACAGTTAGACAGAACACTCTTCAACACCACCACCTTGTTATGGGCTGTCACTCTTACTGCTGGAGAGTGGTGGTAACCTTGATCCCACTTGGGGAAGTAATGCTCCCCCAGTTTCGAGTTAATGTGAAATTATTTAGAATCCTGAAATTCATGGTAAACATTATCTATATATGTGTTATCAGTGCTCTCCATCTCATTCTCTTTGCCCTTTTTGCAGACCATTATTTCACGTGTCAGTGGTGATTAAAATTCCAAATCTTCTATCAGCCATTACTTTATATTTGCTACTACCTCTTCTTGATGAGTAGTAGTTGCCAAAATATACTTTCTTAACTCACTGCTCATATATTCATTGATAAAGATCTTAAAGTTGTGTTGTAATAATACTGTTATAGATGAGAAATATATTTTGTTATCCTGCTTGATAGTTTATTGTGTATATATGTTTTGAAGTTTGTATTGATGTTGTGTTTAATAATAGTGTGTTAGGTGTTGATAATGTAAATATTTTACAGAAGCATTTTCAAGTACTTTTTATGAGTGACCCATGCCCCAGTTGTCCGGTTGTCTGTTTGCCTAGTTGTCCGGTGTAGCAGTTATACTGCTATTTGGGTATACGGTTCTGGTTGCCCAGTTATCCAGCTTGTAGTTAAGGTGATACCTGCTAGTTGGGTTCCAACCAGTTCCCCAGTTAATGGTTATACAGTCATCTAGTTATTTGGCTAGGTTTTTTTATTTAGAGCTCTCTCTTAGGTTTAAATTTTAAGTCCCTTTATACTGAAGCTTTGTATCAGAATAAAATAAAGTTGAACAAAAGAGAAAAACACCTGGTGGACAAGGATGGCTATAAGGGGAGTTGGGTGGCCATCTTTTATTTATCCCTTTAGAGTTCAAAGTACCTTGAATACCTTCCCTCACTTAACCAATAAAGTCGACCCATTACAACCTGGCAGCTATATCATAAACTGTTGCTTTAATGTTCAGTTTGAGAGTGTCTAGCTCCTGTTGCTATGTTTTCAAAGATTGTCTCATGGCATTGAACTTCGCGATAATTTTCAAATCCCCCTTTCTCTCCATTGCTTCTGCATATTCATCTGCTACTTGTTCAAGCACCTTGATGCCCTCCACCTTTTCTTCATCTTCAGTTCATCTAGCTCATTCAACAGAGCCTGCCCTTTGGGTTCTGGGCCTTTGCATTCTGCTCGTTCTCTTCTGCCAAATAATTATTGCAGGCTGTTCTGGCACTGTCAGCTGCAAGCAGCATCTTCTTGGTGATAGTCATTTTGTCCAGGTCACCAACATGTGCAACATGATCAACCATTCAAATCTACGCATTTTAGAATCCCTATATATATTCGAGGAGAAGCATAGTCTGAATGCTGCTTTTAGCTCTGTTCCTCTTGAAATAGTAAATAGATAGGCTGTTTACTGGCGTTAATTTCATGTCTTATTTATTTATTCTCCGTTTTAAAACCCAACAGTGCCTTTTACTCTACTAATTGATTGTATTTGTGTTTCTAGATCTGAACTTCTTCTGAACTGAATTTTGTGAACTGATGATGGAGCTGGACTCCGAAACGTTTTCTCTTATAAAGATATGGTGAATTTTTGTGGTATTGTTTTTGCTTTTAAATTCCTAATGATCAACCACAGCACGCAGGGCAACCTCCGTTTGCTCTTTCACATTGTGTCACGATTTCCTTGTTGAATGAAAACCCTCTTCTAACCATGGTTTGGCTAGCACTGGCCATGAAAGACTAGACTAGCACTGGCCATGAAACTGCACTACATTCCAGTTTCTTGTACGTGCTTTTTGACAGAATGGCATGCCAAAAAGTGGCCAGTTGGTCAGAAGTTTAAAATGATTGAAACTGCGTGTTGAGTTTACTGCAATGTTGTGATTCATCTCTAAAGTGCTTGCAAATGTTGCTTGTAAAAGCAACAAATGCAGAATGTTGTTTGTAAAAGAAAAATGAAATGACACCATTTTCAATGCCCACCAAATTTCTGACGTCAGAACATCTTTTGTTACAAAGCTGGTCAGTTTGCCATTGGGATTGGCTTTAGCAGTGGATACGGGCCTGCTCTCTGTCTCTACATTCACAGATGGCTTTCACACTGCTGGCATATGCCAGCCCCACCTGGGCACCCGCACTATCCAACACAAACATACAGAAACTCCAAACACTACAAAACAAAGCACTCAGGATATTCACAGGCTGCACACAAAGCACCCCCATAGAACACCTTCATGCAGAAACAAAAATACTTCCCATAGAAGCACACCCTGACATGAGAGGAACACAATCATAGCCGCAGCCATAAACAGCACACAACACCCATGCCACTACCTACGTGACCACCAGGGTGGAATTCTAGAAATGGAGGTTCACTTATAAAAAAGCTTTCCACCCAAGGTGGAATGCTTTCCTTAGATACAGTGCTCTGCCAGGTGACTGATTATAAATGAAAAGGAGGATCAAAAGTGGACAAACTGTTTCAGTTGTATAGTACCTCAGATTTGTTATAAAATTGTTTGAATGTCTCTTGTTTGATAGATATTCTCTATTTTTCTTTTATTTAATGGATTTTTTGAAATTTTTCCAGGCTTTTTGTTTGTAATGATCAAGTTTAAGTTAAGTACCTATTTAGTTAATCAGTACTGTAGTGCATATACCATATTTGGGGGCAGGGCTTATGGGCACAACCAATCACAGCTGGAAAGCATTCCCATCAACCAATCACAGCTTGAAAGCATCCCCAGCAACAAATCACAGCTAGAAAGCAGATAACATTACAACTCCATTAACCAATCACAGCTGGAAAGTTGGAAGGGGCTAAAATCACAATCCCATAAACCAATAACAGTTGAAAAGAGATAGGACATGTAGGCTATAATGTATATAATAAAATGGACTGGAAGTGGAAAGTTCCTGGACTTTCCAACCTTTCAGGCCCTGCTTTCCAATATGCTATGTGTACTGGTTAATTTAATATCCCTCTAGAATTCCACACTGGTGACCACCCACCTACACACAGACAAATAGTGCAAACCCCACACAGATACTACACCAACATACTAGATACAGTACCCCCACCCCAAAGCAAGACCAGCACAAAAAAAAAAAAAACACTTACACAATTATGGCACTTAGAATGCTGGAGCTGGCCGGCAACAACAAAGTCCTTGGGCACCCACCGCCTGACATAAGCAGCACAGAAACACAGCTCTCTAGACTGGAGAGAGTACACCTAGCCAGTCTGCGCTGCAGCCACCACCCTTCACTACAAACCTATGCAAACAGAATAGGCCAAGCAGACACAGACACCTGTCCATCCTGCCAGAGAGCTCCCCACACAATCACTCACATTCTCCTGGAATGTCCGCTCTGGCATGACCTCAGACAACACCACCACATAACCTTGACCCTACAGCTCTGGATCAACCCCCTGTTGGTAGTGTCGTACTTGCGCGAGGGGGTCTCTTATAAAATGAGACAGGGGAACCACAACAACAACAACAACATTTATAGAGGCAGTAGACAATACAGTGCTGAATGCATGCTGACTTTTGCAACAGCCTATGCTGACCTTTGCGACACTTTTGGAGCAAGAAACTGCAGTTGCATTGCTGTCAGCGGACCACAAATTGGAAATGGGTGACTGCAATTTGCTTTTCTCTTCACTGTGTTGCTTGGCTAACTTGGTATGTTTGCTGCCTTTGGCATGACTCTTCAAATCTGCTTCCCCCATATTTGACACATCAAAGTCTTTCAAGCACAATGTACACATCACCATACCTTCATGCTTTGGTTGGCAAGCAAGCCAGTCACAATATGATTATATTCTTAACCACAAGTCATGAAATTTACACTTTCCAGGCATGGTGATGTAGAAATTGCATGGTGATGCAGAAATTGCATGCTGAAGATGGAACGCTGCCACTGCAGATCAAAAAGTTGCTGAATGAATGTATGTATGTAAGTATGGAATTCTGTATAGGTAATATATTATCATGTTAACAAAAGAAAATGTATCGAAAAACTTACCACCTTACACCTTCCACCAAAGCAACAATTGATACTCATTACACTGTGCTTGTCAGAAACTGCGGACACGCAGACAGCTGAGCTTCTTTTATCTTGCTTGCGTGTGGTTTGAAAACCAATAAAAAGTTGGTGACTTCTCCCTCCAATACTTACACTAGTCGTGTATCTGTATCAACAAATTTTTGTAATGAATATGTTCCAAAATAAAAATAAAAATTATGTCAACTTTCGCAGAAAATTCTCACAATTTTACCAAGACCAACAAAGTTCTCGAATCCATACGGAATGATGGAATTAACTGCTAATCTTTCACGGCGTATAGCAACATTGTGTTGCCACGTTGACATTAGACAAGACAGTGTCAGACACCTTGTTTTGGTCTTGTGAAGTTTGATTTCACAATAAATAGATTTGATCCACATTCCGCACTGAGTCATTTAAATGATGGAAAATTATTTCAAAATTTGAACACCTATTAAACGCTTCCATATACAATTTTTTTCATGTTTTTGCCTTATTATGTCGAATTTATCTTAATAACTTCACTTCAAATCCTGAATGATTTTGTCTCTGAGCGCAAGTTAATAAACATCTCATGTCTTTTAGGAAATGTCTGTTGTTTAGAAGGGGCAATTATTGCATTATGATTTTGATCTTAGAAATTCGTGTATTAGTATTTTAAATTTGTGAATGAGTATTTAAAATTTGTAATATGATACATGAACAAATTAGACAGATAACCAATATTATGGATAGATAAATACGATGTAAAAATTATTGATAGGTTATAATAAAAGTAACAATATTTAAAACAGTTGCACAATATATAGGACCAGCACTTGAACAAAATGCTCATCGTTTGCTGAGGTTATATATACCGTCAAACGGAGTAAAAAGGGACGGGCGGGGTAAATAGGGACGCGTGTCCCACATTTCGTAGAAATTTTGTAGCAGCTAAACTAATCAAAATATTGCAAAACTAAAATAGTGGCGTAAACTCCAATATTTTTAATATCTATTACGTATAAAGCTAGTCAAGAAATCAAACATTTACTATCTCTAAAAAATCGCTGAAAAAAGTGTGAAAAGTGCGATTTTGAAAAAGTACCTCTGCTAAGGTCTGGAGTAAGAAAATATTTGCTGTATTAAAAAATTTTATTTGCATAAAAGTTGCATCCAGGTGTCTGCTTAAAAACGTAATTGACAGAATTTGTCTATCTCATTCCAAAAAAAAGGCAGCCATTTCCACACGATGGGGTAAAAAGAGACACCCCCTGGGGTAATTAGGTTTAGGGACACCCTTAAAAATGCATTTACAGTAGAATTTCAGTTAGCAAAGGCTCCAGTTAAAAAAAATTGATTAGCAACAAAGAATTTTGATTACATTTACCTTGCTCAGTGAAAAAAATTCTCTTATCGAAAAATTAGTGCATCATCGGTTGTCACAAAATTGTACATAGAATGCTATATATAGAATTGTGCACCGGGCATCATAGAATGAAACGTAATTGACCTAAACTATGATTTATTTCTCCAAAACATATAATGGTTGTCACTAAAACATTATTTTCTTTTTCATGATCTTTTTTGTTATAGTGAAATCACTTGACTTGATTAAAATTGTGTGAAATTACAACCCATCCTGTATTCTGTAAGCTTACAGATACAGAAGAAATGCTACATGGCTGCTGATATGAAGCTTGCAGTGGACAAAGTTGTTGTCAATGCTCAATGGCATGTCTATGGATACAGTAATATCACATTAATAATACTGTAATTAATGAATATGGTAAATTGGTAATATCATATCAATAAAGGAAAAACAAGTAAAAATCACAGAAAATGTCATTTATTTTACATTTACATCATCTACAATGAATGAGGAGGACTTCAGAGTACTGTTAGCATGGTGGCAGGGAATTATTGTGAGTACTTATTGGTCCACCGCCGTGCGGCGGTCTTAACCCTTCGCAAGGCCCCATGCCCTTGGGCCCCTCTTGCAAGTTGTAATGGTCTAAACTCAACAGTTTGACCCCATGGTCTCATCACAACTCCCTTTAGAAATATGTGGAGTTTCGAAATTGATAGTAATAAATCAATAAATATTTGAACTGGGAAATTCCTTAGTTACTTAAGGCCCGTTTCCACTACGGGACTGATTCTGAAGGATTGAGATTGGCCAGAGACCAATAAGCCACATGGCTGGACTTGAAAACTGGCGTGCGCGTTTCCACTACGTGCGTGTGCTGGGACTGAGACTGACCGTCTGTGCTACCGCACTCGCTGGCCTTTGAAGATAGATTATACTGCCGCTCTTGCTTTTACTAGCTGTTGTCACCATGCGCAGGAGGAAACAAAGATCTATTTACCTAATAGCAGTTATGAAACGCAAGAATGGTTTAAAACTTCTCATTAACATAGTTTATCTGTGTAATAACATGCATTCACCAAGGGATTAAGAAATAGCATTATCTTATTATACCTTTAATGTGTCGAGAAAATGGAATGTAATAAATACGTCACAATGTTTAACCATGTCTGGTTTTTGGTCTATAGATTTAGATAGGTATCATAGCGTGCTTCACAAATGCTACTACTATTATTGGTTAATGTGTTTATTTACTATTTACTGAGTATACATACACTGTAAGTACAGTAAGATAATTAAAATTTTTAATTGACGGATGAGTGAATCTATGTCAATAAACAGATAAAATCGGTCAATGAGAAGTTAGGAAGTATTATTTCCATTTTTCGGTGTTCGTAGATGGATATAATTTCTTTACTTATTTTCTCTAATTCTCAAGATTCTGTCTCTGTAAAAAGAGCTTTTTACTTGCCAGAAGCAAGGTGCCTCTCTATATAAATCGATAAGCCTTTCAGTGACATCTCTGCTTCAGTCTCTCAGTGACATCTCTGCATGGTCAGTTAAGCAAAGAGGCAGGCAATGTTGCGTCTATTGGAGCGCCCGCCCAGCACATAACCTTCTTGAACTAAAGTCACAGCAACACTGCCGGTTGCCCGTCACGCAAGTCCAGTAAAAGATTGAACAGCGCTTGACTCCCCCTCACTCCAGTCTCGATGGTCGGGACTGCCTCAGTCCGGACTGAAAAAGCCAGTTTTTCAATCGTCAGTCTCGCAGAGTCTCATAGTGGAAAGGGGCCTTAACGTTGGTTCCACAATGATATCAATGACGTAAAAAATGAAAATGACATCGGTTAAGCCTCAGCCATGATTCTAGCTTTGCTCAGTCCTTACACTCTTACCTTGTAATTCATGATGTTAGAACTTCGATATTCAAATGTTGACACTACTGTCAAGTGTTAATATCACAATCAAAATTATTTCACAATCAGAAATATGTTATAATATCACAATCGAAAATATTATTCACAAATAACCATCCATTTCAATGCCAAACTGGTCCCATCTTCACGCTAGCCATATGTAAACATATGGCTAGCGGTGACGTCACACACAAGAACACGTGGGAGACAAAAAAAGCAATATTTCACTGTACCACAAACAAATAAATGTAAATAATTAGCAATGGAAAATGTGTTTCTGCAACATTTTGAGAGACTGTGCCTAAGCAGAATAATATATTGTTATTATTATAGTTATATAGTATATATACTACCAATAAAATAGTTCCTTTGATGGCCACTGCTGGCGCTAGCATCTGGATGTGGAAGCATAATCTTTGTTTAAAATTCAAACAATTTAATATCTTACTGCGCCACAAGTTAATACATTTAAATAATTAATAATGGAAAATATGTTGCTGGAACACTTTAAGAGACCGGACCTAAATAAAATACGATATTATTATTTATTTAGTCAAGATACTAAAACAATAAACTAGTTCATTTTCTTGCCGCTGCTAGCGCTGGCATCTGTATCACTGTAGCCTGTATGTGAACCTTCCATTCGTAATATTAATTCAGCATGGAATCATGGAGATACAACTTCTATGATTAATTTGAATCATAAAAATTAACCTAATGCAAGAAATTAGCAATCAATAATTCAACGTTGTTTTGTAAGTTTTCTACCAACGGAACTACGGAAAACTACATTAAATACGTATTGGCAACTTAAGCTAAAAAAATGCACTGCAACTGCAATCAGCTGTGAGAGAAGGTGCCAGAAAGCGCAATGGATTCAATTTAGTCATTTTTTATTTGAAATCGGTCTTAGTTCTTTGGACTAGGAGCGTAAATTACAGTGTAAAACCTAATAAAAGTTTATGTTTCTGCGTGAATTTTGATGCTGTTAGCATTGAAATACTTGAAAGTATCTCTGATGCAAGAAATACTGGCTAAATACATTTTAATTTAGAAATTAACATCAATCGAAATTACTGTTGTTCAGGCTTCAGGGCTATGTTGGTTCTTGCGAACCGATTGTTGCATCCAGTCGCTTATATTGAAAAAAGAATTATTTAAGCAAGTATTTCTTGCATCAGAGATAATTCAAAGTTTGTTAATGTTAAAAGCATTATAATCCATGCAGAAACGTACATTTTTTACATAGATATTAAAAATGTAGGCTCTATGACTTGTATACTATGCGTACCTAGGATTTCCGATTTCAAATCGATGCATGCATTCAAATTCAAATAAGGCCCACCCACGGCCAGTGTAGCTGTCAGCTGCTCAGCTCACCTCTCTTCAGAATCAGAAGTGTGAAAGCTTTTGCTGGTGAAGGTGTGTTTTACGATCGGGCCGTAAAGAAGCGTTGATCAGTTCAAAATGACATAAGACCAGGTTCTTTTGAATAACCTATAGAATTGCACCATGAATTTACTGTCTGTTAGTAATGGTTCAGTACACTCTGCACGCTTCAAATGTTTTAAAATTACCTTTTATTGCAAGTGTCCCAGATTACCCCGTTCCCAGGGTAAATGGGACAGTTTTATTTTTTGTCTGGCACCTTACAAATAGCATATGGAATTTTTTTGAAGATGCAATTCGATAGCCCTTGCAAAGAGCTATAAAATGAGCCTAAACTTGTTTCTGAAATGTTTCATGGTAAGAAGTTATCAACAAAAAACGCTCATAACCATCCCTTTTCATCTCGTTTGATGGTACGCATTTTAGGCCTTTAAGAAGTTAATTTTTTTTGCCTCAAATAATGTTGTTGGATTGAAAAAGTGGTCTAGGTGTATTGGGAATAATATATGAACCATCAATTTTAGAATTCCATCCTGCAGTGAACTGAATTAATTTGATTGCAGATCCAAATCAACCAATCAGAAAGCATGAAACAAGGGACTGTGCCAATCAGAATGCAGGAAACAAGTGACAGCAAAGAAAAATACTTCATTTTTTCCCCCTTTTATTTGCAAGTTCCATGACTTTCCTAGACCTGAAATGAAATCCAATGACTTTCCAGGCCTGGAAAATGAAAATTCAAATTTCATGACTTTCCAGGTTTTCCATGACCAGGACAAACCCTGAGTGTTAGTGTTGCACTTGCAGTACGTGCTACGTGGAGAGTAAGCAGTAAGGGATATTGGATATACTATCAAAGTTGTTAGCAGCATTTTATTATTAAAAATAACCTGGTGACACATCTTGAAAATGGCTGACAATGTTTTGGGCTTAACATTCATACCTTGGCTAGGCAGCTTGCAAACTCTGCACCCTGGTTCTGGTATGATGTAGATGATATTAGCCTCAAAGTTTCAAACTCCAAAGTCCAAACCATACACAGCGACAGCAATGGCCTAGCAAATGAGTGTGAGTTCTCCAACAATCTAGTCATTCTGGTGTAATCTATGAATTTTGCTTCAAAGATTTTAGACTTCTTCATTATTTAGACTATACATTGCAGTAAGCCATTAACTAGGGTACTATGACATTTGCATTTTGCAGCAATTTATACTACTGCCACATGAGTCAAGAGACAATCTCGCAAGTGACGCAACCAGACTTGGTCTCAAAGTATTAAAATCAAGCAGCTTCATCTCAAGATCCACAATGAGTCAACAGGCTATGAGTTCAATGTCCATGACACCTTTGGCAACAACATCAACTAAGGAGACCATAACGAATACAGCCAGTCATGGACTCATGGTAGATCAGGACCAATCATGAGACCTAAAAGGAAAAGGCTAAAAATAAAACGTTTTAGAACTTGAGTGAAGGAGTCTAAGACTATGAAGGTCACCTGGTTTTGACCTTCATCTATCGATCTATGGCATCCCCCTTTTGGTAGGCTTGCGCACGGGCACGGAAATGAGTAGGTATGAAAGAAATGCTGGTCTTAGGCAATGGCATACATCCCGGCACAGGATCATGACTAGTCAGGATCAGGCGTGCGATCCTCGACTTTATTTATTCGGCCCTGCAAATCAGGTGAGAAAATTTTCTACGAAACACAACAAAAAATTTGTGACGTAATTCTAGGGACAAATCGCGTATTACTTGATTATTGTGAAGGAGAGATTTACGCAAAAGAAGTGTACGATAATTGAAGAAGGGAATATACGGTAATTGAAGGAGAGAATGTGCGGTAATGAGAAGGGTTTATATTTCTTTAATAACGAAAGCAGTATCTAATTAGCCGCATAAATATCACAAGAGCGCAGTAGGGGTAAGATATGCACGACATATAAATGTATGCGTTGAATTTACAAGAAGATGGAGAGTTGAGTGACGGCGGCAAGACGGGATTTTACAGCCGCTCTAAACAAGTGAAGCCGTCGTGCGATGTGACATCCAAACTGGTATTGAAACAATGAAAACATAACCAACTTTGCAACAGGTGGCACGACAAGCAAAAAACACCTACATCATATTAAAAGCATGCATGAAATTATTATAATTCTTTCATATGTGAATAAAATAATATATATAACTGCAGCCTGCAATGGTTGTGTCGTGAAGCGCCCCGCCCAGTCACATTAATGTTCGAACATTCGGTCAATTTTGATTTAGAAATGTGGCTCGGGGAGTTAGTTCATGGTTTTGTATACCAATTGTTCATATATGCTAATTATTGAGCATATAATTAATGCTAAATGGTGCCAATAAATATGGCAGGGCGTGTATGGTAGGGCGTGTATGGCAGGGCGTGTATGGCAGGGCGTGTATGGCAGGGACAAGTCAGTTCCCTCAGTCAAGTCAGTTCCTTCAGTCAAGTCAGTTCCTTTAGTCAAGTCAGTTCCCTTAGTCAAGACAGTTCACTCAGTCAATTCAGTTCACTCAGTCAAGTCAGTTCCCTCAGTCAAGTCAATTCCCTTAGTCAAGTCAGTTCCCTCAGTCAAGTCAGTTCTTGGTAATCTTGGTACTTGTTTGGGACGTAGCAGTCCCAGGCCACGATGGATCGCCGCCTCTGATTATCGTTCATCCGCCCTCATTTGGGCCATCTGATGCACGATGCTGTTGCTTGCTTCTCGCCGCTGGTAGTGTTGCAGGGGAGGTTGATCTGGGATTGTGCCCAGGAAAACGTCCAGTTGTCTCTTGGAGGTCTCCAGGGTGAACTCCCCTTTACTTAGATCCTTTGGTAGGATGTTGAACAGCCTTGGCCTTGCCACGGAAAGTGATCCTTCCCGCAGGGATTGAAATCTGACTGCGGATCTGTTACGTAATGGGGGGATCTTGCATAGTCTCCCCCTTCTCTCGTTGTGATATGTCTCAATCCTGAAGGTCTCGCTCTCGAAGTTTGGCACCATTCCGGTTATCATTTTCCATGTGTACAGAATGACATACCTCACCCGTCTTCTCTGCAAATTCTCTCTACATGGACCATACAGATAATTATTGTGACTGTGAGAAAACTTAGCAAGCACGTCACATTTTATGCAGGGTGAGCAACTTAGATATCTCCTCCGTGAATTACCATTATACATTATGACAAGATTTCATGTGTTTATGATACATTGACCTCTATAAATAGTTCTACGCATCATAATTTAGAGCAAATGATGACCTTTTGACGAGTTTAGGACTTCGTAGGCCAAGATCACGCTGATGCGCTTTAACCAATTCATAGAATTAACGTATGTAGCTCCGCACCTATCTTTCCAGCGATAGGTGCTGTAAGCTTCAAAAATACTAGACTATATTTTTTTAACCGACCGCGCATTTTAAAGAAGCTGCGTGCACACCCGTCCACCATGACTGAGCATGCGCGTTTTTGACAGTTTTTTAGCTATGACTAAACTATTTCACAACAGCATCCAAACTCCAGCCGTCATTGTCGACAGTAAGTATATTCATTAACCTTCATCACAAAGATTCATTAACCTTCATCACCACGTATGTGTGTGCTCTTTGTGATGAAATTTATGCCTCGTTCCTTTATACAGTTAAGATTCGTACGGCCAATTTAGAAGATAATGTGTAGTATTCCTCGAATACTTCAGAGATTTTGAACCCCCTAAATAAGTTTCGGTTTTCACCGTTTTAATCAACGGCTATAGTTTTCGAGCATCATAAATAATGCATAGATATAATCTGTCATGACAGATGATTTAACGATTGTTAGATTAGGTTCAACCTCTACTCGAGCATTTGTTAACAAGTTGCGATCCCGCCTCAAAGTAGCGCTAACGCCCCGGTAGTGAAATATTCCGAAATATTCCAAAGCATTAAATTTCACTATTCCATTTAATATGTTATATTGGTTTCGCTGTAAAACCTTGTCTAAACCGATATCGATATTTCGTGGTCCTATGTGCACTCATCTAACATTGCAGCAAGTAGAAAATAATAATAAAAGCGGAATAACGTAGGAATTACCGCCTAATGTCTTCAGAACCTGAATCTTTTTCATTAAATTTTCGTACTTTTTCACTCCTCTTAAAGCTCGGTTATGAAGACCTAGCAATAATCAATAAACATAAAATAAAGTAAACTTCTCTGTCGAGAAATTGCAAAAGTCTATTTTTGACCCACCTTCAAATTGAGTTTTCTTCTTTATTTTTCATGCTCTCCCCTTATCAGAAATTTTGTGCGAGAGCATAACAAAGGTCGTATTCTCAACAGCATTAATCTATTTCAAAAAGCTGAATTTAATTTCCCGGAAAAAATATGATGTCATCAGGCAGCAAGTATCAAAGAAACCTCTTTTGATAGGAGGACGCTTACACAGAATAATCGTATTTACATTAAGTTTGGAATTGACTGTGAAAGGAAATTTCGACTGAGCGAAAGATATATAGCGACTATGAACGCTTCTAGCAAACTCTCCAACACGATAAACAACTGAACGATTTAGCTAATCTCGACTCCTATGAAATTTAAGCATATAGTTTTATATGTGGGATAGCGCAAACACAGTCCTTTCCCACCAATTATTACGTACCCGAGACCCGAATTAACTTCATTTGGGATTACGCAGAGGTCAACCACCCCAGAATGCAATGATTTGCCGCCCCATTGAGGGAACTCTCATCATTTATAAAACATCTAATATTTTAACTTACCAAATATTTAGTTTCGCGCGGATCCCCATCCTCCATGACTGGGCACAAAAAAATTTACGAGGTACATTGATGTGTAACAAATTCCTGGCGCTCCAGTTCTACCACAGATATTATACACCAGAGCGGAGCCAAGTAATCATTGCCATCGCAAAATGTTTGTGTGGCAAACGAAAAAGTAAAGAAACGAAACGAAATTGTAAAGAAAATAGTTATTTACAAATAAATGAACCCTGTCAATAAGTTTTGGTTTGCATTGTCTTATTCACATGTTATCGTTTTCGAGCATCACGAATAGCGCATAAAATCATCTATTATAAAGGAAGATTCAACAAATACTAGATAAGTTTCATGATATTAACTGAAACGAACATGAACGTCGTTGAATTTTCATATTGTGGACATTGTGGAATGAAGTTTACTCATTGTGATAGTCACCCACAAAAATGTGCAGAGTGGTTGTTCTGTATCAAACATTATTATCAAAAATTATCAAAATATTAGTATCAAAATTATTGACTTTCTGTAGTGATCATATCAAATATCAATCAAATCATTTGTGAATAAATTCGATTCAAAGCAAAATAAGATATAAACTCTTATTTAAATATCT
The DNA here is from genome assembly GCF_000764305.2 of Hyalella azteca. NCBI lineage: Eukaryota > Metazoa > Arthropoda > Malacostraca > Amphipoda > Hyalellidae > Hyalella > Hyalella azteca. Next base: position 108,118 of record NW_025941438.1, read on the forward strand.
GTTAACAAGTTATAATCCAGCCTTGACGTACTTCAGCGAAAGATTCGACAGCAAATTATACTTTCTCATTTGAATTTCGAATTCGAATACTGAGAATGTAAAAGGTATAGTTTGTAAAGCCTTGTTATAATTGATATCGATGTATTGTTGTCTTAATGGTGTCCTCGAACATTTCAGAATGAATAAACTATTCAATTACCAGAATAACATAGGAATTACTGAATGCCGTGGGAACCTGAATCGTTTTCAGTAAATTTTCCCGGTTTTTCCGTACATGTTTTCACTCATAATAAAGCTTCGTTAAGAAGTCTTTGTTACAACATGCTTAATAAGACTGTGAACGCATGTTTAATAAGACTGTAAAAGCCTGCGTAAGAAACCTGCGAACGTCGTGAGAATTAACGCATTTGCGTACGCGCGTACGAGCGTCACGATGGAAAAATAATTTCAACGTCTTAATTTTTTTATATTGTGCCGTAGTAATTTCTAATTCTGACTTTTGGTTCATATCATGTATAACTGTAAATAAAAACTGCTGATAACGCATTTGGATCAATTTAATTTTATTGTAATGACCTTTAATTCCTAAAATATACATAACCGTGTGGAGAAATTATTTCATATTTTTATGAGCAGTAAAAACTATTTCTGAATAAATTTCATAACCTATTAAATGTATTGTCCTGTATTTCACTTATAGTAGACGCAGTAGTAAAATTAGAAACGATTTGTAGAAATTATCCCGAATAAGTATAATTTATGCAGCCGCGGCAGAGTGAAATGGCAATTATAAATTTCGCGAGGATTACCCATTAGGGATTAAGGATTATCCCCAAAATCCTCATCCACTTGAGCCCCTGAACCCCAAACTTAATCAGTATCAGAGACAACCTGACCTTTTCAACCCTATATATAACCCCAGGAGGGTTCTTTCCGTCGTTGTTTTGTTTTTATTTTAAAACGAATCTTCCCCAACCCCCGAGGTAGTTAGGGGCTAACTGTGCAATCATTCAATGTTAAACACATTTATTTAAGTACTTATATCATTAGTCTGCTTATATCGCCAGTTCACAAGGAATTTAAAAGCAAAGAAAACGCCAAGAACATTCACCATATCGATATTGAAAACGTTTCGGAGTCCAGCTCCATCATCAGTTCGACTAAACTAAAAATGAATAAAATCACTTTAAAAGTCAAAATAAGGTCTTGCTTAGGTTTTATGTCTGTCTTTGAATTTTGACTTTTAAAGTGATTTTATTCATTTTTAGTTTAGTCGAACTGATGATGGAGCTGGACTCCGAAACGTTTTCAATGTCGATATGGTGAATTTTCTTGGCGTTTTCTTTGCTTTTAAATTCCTTGTGAACACACATTTATTTAATATACATTTAAATTACATCCCTCAATTTAATATTAGCTCCATGTACTTGCATCATTATACAAATGTTTGTAAACATTCTCAGTGTTGCAATAAATGTTCGTGTGTTGGATTGGGTTTGGGTTCCAACTTGGCTTCCCACGCGATTAATTTATATAACGAAAATTTGTTATGACTTTTGATATGAAAACAAGTGTGCACGTCAACCAAAATCTAAGAAATAAATTTATGCTGAATTAATTCCATTAACAATTCAATTGAAAGTCATTGATATGACGGCATAACTTATTATGTTGATCCTATATTATTACCATACTATTCGTAGTATTATTATTATAATGACTGTACCTATTTTTAAATTAAAATCGGATAATTTTCCACTCATGGAATAAACATGTACGTGAATTCAACCATTGAATACTAGACAAAAAAGCGCCAATAGAGACCGCCGCCATCATTGGTGTATTGTCCGCGCGCTCCACCAATCACCGCCGGGCTCTTATGCTCGCAAGCTTCTTCCGAGCGCACGGCAGAGAAAACTCGATATATGCAAATCCCTATAGCTTTTCCCGGTAAAATATCGCAAAATATTGATTAGTTAGGAATAATAACTAAATTTCTACGATAAAATCGTTGATACTGTGATAATTGACTCTATCTGGTGTTTTGAGCATACGTGCACTGGTCGATCGTCAGAGTGATGGAATTTTTGTTCAGTTATCCCTAATTTTATAATTTTATTTATTATCACATTAAAAATATATTAGGGAAATTACTACAATTTTGAATCGAATTCATGTGAGAACATTCTTCAGATACAAAATATATCAGAAAATGTAGGAAATATTCATATTTAGATTGACCTATTTCAAAAATTTAATTTTCACAAATAACACACTGTATAAAAATGTCGTGGAATCATCCAATTCATTATAGAGAAAAATTTGTAAGATCGTCCTAGAGATGATCTCTTATAGAAAAGATTGCACCCTGTACTGGGTAAGCGCTTGAAATTGTGTCAACGATTTCAGGCACTTAATTTAAAAAAGTTCAAATTCTTAAAGAGTTCAAAATAAGGTAATTTAGCCAATTTCACTGCAATTTCATACGACAGTGCGAAACAAAATCTTTAGAGTGACAGCATAAGTTTTTTTGTTAATTACAGCAAGTCAAAAATAATATATTGCCAAAGGACGCAATGAAGAATACAAAATTTACTTACATTGATATAGAATAGAAGAGTTGACGCTAGCGTTTCAACTCACCAGCTACCCCACAGCGCGCGTCTTGAAGTGGCCCGTCGAATACTTAAACTCCGAAATTTCATACGAATTTTTGAGAAATATTTTCTTTAATCATGGGAATTTATCCTGTTATTTATAATACTAATTTGATAGAATGAATGAAGATTTCTGCCATTGGCTCGTTGATAGAACCAGATGCTCAAATAAGTTAGCAGTCATTCGAATCAGTCATCGAAGACAACATCTATGAATATGAATCAAATTTAGTATACTGTTAACGTTTTAAAACACGCTTGTCATGTATGGTTTTTAAAAGTCTACTTTTATTCATGTATTGCGTGATTTCATGCGAAGCACCACATTGCCCATCAAATTAGTACTTTATTATGTACGTTCCCTTATGCACCTCCTCAAGATTTCGTAGGAAAATCTAATTGAATAGTAAAAATTAACGACTCAATGATAAAGATCAAATGTTCAGCCAATATTTCAAATAATCATCAGGTAATGCTGTTCACAGGTAATACCGATCCATCCATCGTTACGATTCAACACACTATTGACATATGACTATTAGTCCATTTGGGCACAAAATTTATTGATTTCCCAAAAATATTACAGTACATTCAAAATCATAGAATTCAAGCGTTAATCTATCTCGCTTGACTGAACAAGCAGTTATTTTAAAAAAATTCAGCGCAAACTAAACTATTCCTGTTACTCCAATCAAGATCCTATGACTGTATGACGCAAAAAATTTGATTAATGCATGCACAGCGAATTATCATCGCCAACAATAATTTATTGGCAGAGATTTATTATTAACATTTGGAACCTGTATCAAACTTTTAAATTGTTTCAGAGTAATTTTCTCATGCAAGATTCGATCCAACACATGCAATGAAATTGCCGTGCCGCGATACAAAATACAGATAATTCTAAAAAGTTATAGTTTGAAGATCGCATGCACTGAGCAATTGATCCAATAACGTTCCAGAGTTCCAATAACGATCCAATAGGCGCATTTATCAAAAAATTTACCCTGTTTAATGAAATGAGCTTTTCTTCTAAAAATGCGTTGAAGTTATTCGGTTATTATAACGAAAAGATGCTTGAGCGTCTCAAACTGTTGTTTTTTATGGACATTTACAGGATCTTCCCAGAGTGTCTCGCCTATTTCTATTTGTACAATTGCTAATGGGAAGCACTGGCTCAGCGACAGCCTCCAGAGTCCTGACTAAGCCACGCGTGCAGCCCTCACAAGAAAGTAGTCTCCCTTGCAATCAAAATTTTCTTGTCTCGTTTTTTAAGTTGAAATATTTCGAGGATATGCTATAGAAAAATCTGTTCCGAGAACGTTATCAGGCTATTACATCTTGCAATAAATTCACTTGCAGAATGCTCCATTCTTCGCAGATTGTTGTTATGTTTTTAACTGCTAGACTTTTTTTCCTGTGAAAAAAAAAAATTAAATAGGATTCCTGAACGATACACTCGCTATGGGCCGATGGCTCCAAAACTTGCTGTGCTCGAGTACAACTTGGAGGTCGGACAGGCGCCGCGTTTTGCCAGTTATCCAGTCAAAAATATTCTTTTGGAAATTCGCATTTTATCTCTGTTGCTTCTACAAATAAAATTATCATATTTTGCCTTTCATAACTATATGTTCACTGGTTAAATCGCTTAACGTGAATTTTAATTTCCGGGTCGAAAATTCAATGAAAAAATTGCACAGAAACGATTCAAGAATATAAACAAATTCACATGTTATCAATATTTTTAGTGCTTGTGTTTAAGTTGGTATTCACGTATAGACGCTGGAAATATTGTTGGCATATTGTCCTGAGAGCGCCGTTGATGTCCCGGCAATCGTCGCGCGTGAAGCAATTTGGTGCACATCATAAACTGGCCGTCATGAAGGAGGCTTTAAACCAAACAGCTACGTTCTCATTCATAAAAAGATTAGTGTTTATATCATTCACATAACAACAACGACGAGAGTCCAATTTTCACATGTTCGGCACTAGAAAAGTTTCTCTTAATTAGAATGCAGTTGAAATACGTTCATTGACGAAATTGAATTTTAAGCAATTTCGGATGCACCACACTACATATTGCCACATGCTGAGGCGCGTACGCATCAGCAGGTCGCATACGTGCACGTGAGGGAAGCGTTAATTACCTCACCTCCCTTGACGTCATCCCTTCTTAATTATCTTGATGACAAGTAGGGGATCAAATATAATTATTATTTATATTCACAACATAAATACTAGTTCAGAAATAAGTTGATCCCGACCCATAACTACATGAGCACTATATTTAATGTTGAAGCGTTAGAAATTTTCTCTTTTAATTATTTCATGAAATATGTTGGAGCAGAGCATCTTTCTGAACTGCACTTGACCTCTATTACCATTGCCAATAGCACACAATATGGAGCTTATATGATCACATAACATACGATGAATCCATGGCAGTGCAAGTCCAATTTTATGATGTTGCGCACCTGATATCTTTCTCTAAATTACAGTCGTTGTCGTTGAAATACGTTCATTAACGAAATTAAGGTCGGAAAAAAACTTCGGATGCACTACTATACATATTCCAACAACCTGAGACGTATGCACGCGTATCTTTCAAAATCCTAATCTCATTCATATCATATTGCTTTCCTAATCACATAGGAACCATCGGACTTTCGACATTTTTAAATACAATTATTATCTAATATTGTTAAGATAACTTGATTATTATCCATATCTACTGAGCACTACATTTCAAATTGGAGTATTAGAAAACGCTTCTATGCCAGAATAAATTAATTTCACCCTATAACATTAAAACTTCATAGACGTCAGTTAGATTCTGTATCATGAATATGCATAGCTCACAATCAATGAATCATTTAATTTCACTATACGCGTTATCGTCCACGATGCGTTATCGTCCTCTAATCATTGTCGTCCACCATGCGTTATCGAACACTAATCGTTATCGTTCTTCATGCGTCATCTCTACCATGCGTTTTCATTCACCATGCGTTATTGTCCACTCGGCGTATCGTCTTCCATGCAATTAATCCAGCAAGGAGTTAACTCAAATATATATGCCACGACCATCTCAAACACGTTTGTATATTATGTGTGTAAATGTTTATGTGCAGAACGAATAAACTTCTTGATTATCAAACAGTGAACACAACTGATATTTTCCATTGCTTGTACACCGCAGTTTTTAGCTCTGACATGAAGATGGATGCGCACATCTTGAGCACAAGTCCCCTGACGTGCGTGGGGAGGGGGAAAGGTCTCAGTAAACAATGCCTGGCGTCAGCAACTCAACTGAAAAATATTCAGCTCATTGGCTTGGGCCTTGTCAATTACACATCACCTGATGAAATTTTATTCACGATTTATCCGTGAATCCAACTTCAAAGTGTTGGTATCATGCAAATTGCCATTCTTTTGCATTTTAGATAATGAACAAATAATTTACATGCATTAAAGAAATTCAAATACTATCAACAACCGATCCGGCATCACCTCCTGCCACGCGTCAGCAACCTATCACCTTACCGTCAAGTTACCCAGATTCATTCTGCCTGACCCATCGGCAGTCTGCTCCCATGCAGGCAGTACGACGGCTCTTCCCTCGTCATGAACAAATATTTATTTCATAACTTTCACCTCACGTTATTCCTTACACGTATGTTGTAGGCAACTGAACATTTCGGATAAAGTTAATGCCCCAAAACAAGATCATATGGTACACTGAACTAATTATTCCTTACGTCGTTCAAACTAAGTAACCCCGCAGCTGGATTCAGTAACATGACTGAATAGAACAGACACGTAATGAATAATATTACGGATTAAAGCTTAAATACGAATGTGTAGGCACCTGATACGTAGGCCATGTCGCCTAATAAGTGAGTTGTCATTATAACAGAATTGCTGACATCAAGCCAATGAGCTCAGCAGGTACAGTTTGGTAGCGTCTGCGCGATACGAGATGTAAAGGTTTAAAAGGTTACAAGATTTGACATGAGTTACATCTCAAAATTTACCTCGTGACATGTTTTCTTACTTTTGATAGCCCGGAAGTGATAATTGAAGTTAACCAGCAATGTACCTACTTCGCCACAATGATACAATGAACTAGCACGAAAAACTGTTAATCTTGACCACGTTATTTAGATGCACAGATTAAATGGTGAGCCCGTCATACACGTTGAAACGCTCTATATTAGAGCGCATAATAAAATTACTTAATTTATATAATTCAGTTTGTTGTTACAACAGGGGCGTTGAATTGTCGTGACTTGAAATTCTTTGATGCGAGTCTAATTTTTTAGTTTTGGGGGCGAGAAAGCGTGTACGTCGCAAGTTGTGAGCCATTGAAATAGTCATGGAGTGAATTTAAGTGTAAGCAATTTGAACGGCGTATTCTGAGGTAATGAGGCGCGTCTGCCTGGGAAAACTCGGTAACCAAGATAAGGAGGAACTCGTGACTTCTGTACTGACGTGATGAGACAGGCAGAACGCATGCTGGTTTACGCCCTCAATCACAATAACAGCGAATATATGAGAGCAAAATACATGAGAGCTAAAGTTTGAAGAGATAAATCCTATCCATTGCTACTGAACACTACTTCGAGAGTCTGCATAACAAAAATTGGTTGTATCATCAACTAATTTATTCTTGACTCATGACGTTCAATCATAATTGAATGTGACTCACCTCACATGTTTACGCATGCATATATGCAGAGCTGGGCAGCGCTACTTTGAAATGTAGCGGCGCTACCGCTACCGCTACATGCTCTAAATGTAGCGGGCACTACCGCTACCGTTACACCCACTAGATTGTAGCGAGCGCTACCGCTACCGCTACAGTAAAATGTAGCGCCGCTACACTAGCCACTACAATGTAAAATGTAAAATATAGCGCCGCTACACTAGCCAAAAAAATTATCCACATATACATATAAAAATCAGTCTTTTATTTGTATATATATATGCGGATTATTTTTGAAATTGGTAGATTAAAGTAGACATCAATGTAGGGAAGGTGAAACATAAAAATAACTGTGTAAAAATAACTGTAAACAAACTGAAACATGAAAAAATACCTGTAAGTGGTAACTGGTAACAACTTAACAGATAACAACTAACATTTTGACACTAATAACAGGCTGAGGTTGACAACATTACACCGAAATCTTTCGTACAGTTTTATTCTGTAATTTATACTATGTATGTATCATGCTGGTTTTTAAATAATATTTGATAATATTAAGTAAAATTTAAATGCTTTATCTATAAATGTAGAGGTAGCGCTGTAGCGGCAAAACCTCGTATCGCTACTTAAATATGTAGCGGGCGCTACCGCCACCGCTACATTGCCGTAAATGTAGCGCCGCTGCCGCTACCGCTACTGAAAATGTACTGGCCGCTACATGTAGTGCACTACTGCCGACCTCTGCATATATGCACATTTGCTGCTCCTATACTACGTGTAGTTCATTTCAGGAGAATATTGTATATGATGACGATTTGTATATGATAATGTAGAAATTCGGCAAGAAGCATAAATACACAGCAACTGAAAATGAAGCTTGCTCGTAGTTGTGGTGTTGAACATACAAATTAGCACGAGCTAATCCAAGCATCTTCGTCAGAATTGCAAAACTCACCGCGAAAAATTAATAAAACGCTCATTTGAGGATTTTATTTCGAGAATCTCAGTGATCAATCTGCCTTTACCAGGAAAATGTAGGAAAATGTACATGAATTACCAAACAAGTTGGCGCATTTGCTAAAAACATCCGTCGTTCAGGTATTATATACATCCGCACTCATATTTCTGCTTTCTTTTGTCCATATTTTGTATTTACTACAGAAGCCTGTATTTTGGTAGCTATGCTACATTTAGTGACTATTTCAAGGCGCGCGGAACTTTGTCGCGCCGTCCTGAAAAGTTCAACTTTTTGTCACGGAAAACCTATCTCCTCCTAGAGTTTTGGAGCTACAGCAATGAGACATATACCATTCTATTCGTAAAGACCATACCTATGCAGTAACACCGCTTTTTTTTTAGATTAGTGCATAGTTTGGATTTAAAATGGGGGGGAAGAGGGGGGGAAAATGAGAAAAAATGGAAAAATGCTTGTAAAAAAAAACTAAAGCAAAAATCAAAAATCGGGCCGTGTTACTGCATTGGTATGGTCTTTACGAATAGAATGGTATATGTCTCATTGCTGTAGCTTCAAAACCCTGGGAGGAGATAGATTTCTACAGTACCCCCTTTTTTGTCCGTTTTCTATGAATTTCACGTTTTATATAAATTTTTTCAAAAAAATTACACGAACAAAAATGTCTTAGAATTCTGTTTTACATAAGTGTACCAAGTTTCAGAGTGATCCGTCCATAAACAAAAAAGTTTTTCTGGAGGGTATACCTCCCCCTTAACAGTTGCTTCCAAGATCAACTAAACATGAAGTTTTATGTATAACTGAAACTTTGTTGCTTTATTAGTACTAATGCGTTGGCACTAAATTCATTTAGTACATGATTTATTTAGTACATAATTCAGTAGAACTTGATACATTAGTTCTTATTACATTAATAATTGATATATCAGTATACTTAATACATGAAGTCGTAATACATTAGTACATGACCAATTAGTAACACATGAAAACTCGATTCATTGGCTCTTAATCTATAATCAATATAAGAATATTGAGTTATTATAATAGTGTTATTATTAGAATAATTATATTATTACAATTTTTATCAGAATATCAAAATCTATAATCAATTAGCGCTACGTTATACATTAATACCTAAAACATTAATACTCAATACATTATAGTATTTAATTCGTAATTACTGCATACATCATTTCTAATTACAATAGTAATTGATTCACTAGTACTCAATAAATTGAAACTTGATAAACTCGTACTATATAAATTTGTGATTGACTTATTAGCACTTAATTCATTACCACATGAAGCATTAGTACTCAATACATTCGTACCTAACACATTAGTGATCTTTGCAGTCAACTATGAAGCCAAAACGAAACGAATCGAAGTATTAATTTGGAAATACACGCTTCACAATCATTTATTAGACGCGCTATAGAGTGAAATAGTTCAAATAAACTAGTGCACTTTAACGTACCTTGTGAACGTAAACGCAATTAATAAAAAACTGCGCACGTTTACGCAATAAAACAGTGAACGTTTGTACAGCAATCACGTGAACGCCTGCTTAATAAGACTGTGAACGCCTGCTTAATAAGACTGTGAACGCCTGCATAATAAGACTGTGAACGCCTGCTTAATAAGACTGTGAACGCCTGCTTAATAAGACTGTGAACGCATGCGTAAGAAACCTGCGAACGTCGTGAGAATTAACGCACTTGCGTACGAACGCGCGTACCAGCGTCACGATGAAAAAATAATTTCAACGTCTTAATTAATGAATATTTTGCAGTGATAATATCTAGATCTGACTCTTGGTTAGTAACATTTATAACTGTAAATAAAAACTGCTGATAATTCATTTAGATTATATTAGTTTCATTGTAATGACCTTTCATTCATAAAACCTACATGACCGAGTGGAAAAATTATTTCACGTTTTTATACGCTATAAAAATTATTTCAGAATCAATTTCATAATGTAGTAAATGTGATGTCATGAGTGATAATTTCAGTTAATAACGCACTGGAGTAAAATTAGAAATGGTAGGTAGAATTAATGCCGAATAATTATTTATGCAGCCGAGGCACAGTGATATGGCAATTACAATCTGGTTCTTATAGGGAAGTAGGAAAATACGATACGGCAAGTAGTAAGTACGGTACGTGTAAGGTACGTGGTAAGTACGGTACGTGTAAGGTACGTAGTAAATACGGTACGTGTAAGGTACGTGGTAAGTACGGTACGTGTAAGGTGCGTGGTAAGTACGGTACGTGTAAGGTGCGTGGTAAGTACGGTACGTGTAAGGTACGTAGTAAGTACGGTACGTGTAAGGTACGTGGTAAGTACGGTACGTGTAAGGTACAGGTATCACGTAAAGTACGTGGTATGATTTAACAGAATTAATGCGATTGAGCGAGTTAATAAACTAAACTTTGATGTGAATATTTATTTCACAATTATAACCTCGCTGGAAGCGTATGATCTGGTACAATTGAAACAATGTGAGTGTAAAGTGAGTGTGAAATAAGATTCAGTATTATAAGTGAAGATATTCATAATAATAATGTAATGCAAGCTTGACCCTTATTAGAAGTGAAGGGAATTATATGTTACCTTACCTATTAACTCACGCATGTATAGTGAGTAACTAAATGCCAATAAATGCTTATTTAATTTGGTCAGTAAATTGACCATTTGATCAGTAAATTGACCATTTGATCAGTAAATTGACCATTTGATCAGTAAATTGACCATTGATCAGTAAATTCACCATTTGCTCAGTAAATTAACCAATTGATCAATAAATATGCCATTTGATCAGTAAATTGTTTGCTGATTACTATGTTAATGATTTATTGCTCAATTAGGTACATAGTCAGAACTAATTATCGTTAGATAATTTTCATCGTTAGATAATTTTTATCGTTAGATAATTTTTCACGTTAAATCAAGGCAGAACTTTTTCCAATTGAGCTCGTTGTTGTGATCGGCATACCGTATAATAATTGTTTGTTTAGTTGAATCTTTATTTATCTCTGTTATTCTGCAATTCTGAAATTTTCTAAGCCCATCTTTAATTTTATTTATTCTTAACGTATTTTTCTCAATTATTAGTTAGACTTAAGAACTGAAAAAATGGTTCTTTGGAGAACGACGCGTCCGTAGTTAGGGAGAATTTTCGATACGAGTTAGTAAGTTAGTGGAAGCCGTTGGTGGAAGTCGCATGTACACAGTGTAAAGTCTATGAATTTAACGGCGAAAATTACTGTCTTGTTTTTATCCTCCGCAACAAAGTGTACTACCGAACTAGACGATCACACAAGGCTTTTATGAAGTGGTAGCCACGTATAGACTGCGGCGACGTGTGCGCCACGACATAAATTGGTACCGTGACCATTGCCTGAAGTGAGTTACCTATGACAGTGCCAGTAGACCTTCAGTAAACAGTTAAAGAAAGGCAAAAAAATTAAACCAGTGGTGATTATTATTTAGTGATTTTTCATTAGTGTTTTGTGTCTCCACTCTCATAATCTTCCATCGTTTATTTTTCCATAAGCTCGTTAAATTTCATCATCATGGCCGAGTCCCTTGACTTACGTCAGACAGCATCTGCGGAAGAAGAAGAGGATTGTATATTAGAGAACTTGAGGCATATTGATAAATTTACGACGGCTGTAAAAACAAGAACNAGTTCCCTCAGTCAAGTCAGTTCCCTCAGTCAAGTCAGTTCCCTTAGTCAAGTCAGTTCCCTCAGTCAATTCAGTTCACTCAGTCAAGTCAGTTCCCTCAGTCTAGTCAGTTCCCTTAGTCAAGTCAGTTCCCTCAGTCAAGTCAGTTCTTGGTAATCTTGGTACTTGTTTGGGACATAGCAGTCCCAGGCCACGATGGATCGCCGCCTCTGGTTATCGTTCATCCGCCCTCATTTGGGCCACCTGATGCACTATATGATGTTGCTTGCTTCTCGCCGCTGGTAGTGTTGCAGGGGAGGTCGATCTGGGATTGTGCCCAGGAAAACGTCCAGTTGTCTCTTGAAGGTCTCCAGGGTGAACTCCACCTCTCTTAGATCCTTTGGTAGGACGTTGAACAGCCTTGGCCCTGCCACGGAAAGTGATCCTTCCCGCAGGGATTGAAATCTGACTGCGGATCTGTTACTTAATGGGGGGGATCTTGCACAGTCTCCCCCTTCTCTCGTGATATGTCTCAATCCTGAAGGTCTCGCTCTCGAAGTTTGGCACCATTCCGGTTATCATTTTCCATGTGTACAGAATGACATACCTCTCCCGTCGTCTCTTCGTAGGCCAAGATCACGCTGATGCGCTTTAACCGATTTACAGAATTAACGTACGTAGCTCCGCACCTATCTTTTCAGTAATAGGTGCTGTAAGCTTCAAAAATACATGACCATCCTGGTCTAACAGACAGCGTGAATTTAAGGCTCATACTGAAGCTTCGCCGTCAGATTCGCAGCAGCTGCGTGCACACCGTTCCACCATGACTGATCATGCGCGTTTTCGAGCGTTTTTTAGCTATGACTAAACTATTTCACAACAGCAGCCAAACTCCAGCCGTCATTGTCGACAGTAAATATATTCATTAACATTCATCACAAAGAGCACATGCACCACGTATGTGTGTGCTATTTGTGATGAAATTTATGCCTCGTTTCTTTATACAGTTAAGATTCGTTCGGCCAATTTAGAAGATAATGTCCAGTATTCCTCGAATACTTCAGAAATTTTGAACCCTTTAAATAAGTTTCGGTTTTCACCGTTTTAATCAACGGCTATAGTTTTCGAGCATCATAAATAATGCATAGATATAATCTGTCATGACAGATGATTTAACGATTATTAGATTAGGTTAGGTTAGGTCACAGTTCCCTTTGATTTCGAAAAACATCCCGGAACCCATAGTCGTCTGAACACACAATAAGACCAAGCACACCCCACACCCGAGTTCCTACATAAACATGCAAAAAAGAAAAACATTAACTATTACATAACATTAAAGTTATATAGAATGTTATGTAATGTTATGTAAGAGTTAATGTTTTTCTTTTTTGTCCGTTAGAGAAACGTGGTTTTTATTTATTATTACAACACTTCTCTTTAACTTCACTTCTTGTTTGTTTGTTTGTTTGTTTGTTTGTCTGTCTGTCTGCTACAAATCTTGTAATCGAAATTTAACACACTTCTACTTATCCTATCGATCTGAAATTTTGCACACTTGTGTAAAATTGGAGACAATGCATGAATCAAATGTCAAAATAAATGATTTTGAAAATTAAAAAATTTTTTTTTTCAATATTAAAAAAATTGAAAAAATAATTTTGTCAGCTACAAATCTTATAACTGATATTTGACACACTTTTACCTGTCTAATTGATCTGAAATTTTGCACACTTGTGCGAAGTCAGAAGCATTGCATGAATCAATTAATAGAATAAATAATTTTGAAACAAATTTATATATTAAAAAAATTATATATTAAAAAGTTGAAAATTAATTTTTTTAATATTCGAAAATTAAATGAGAAATTCATTGTACATCTGTAAGATTGAAGACACTGGATTCTTTTGAAGTGTTGTCTTTAAAAAGTAATTTTTAAACGTATATTATTAAAAGTTCGTTTTATTTGTTTTATTGGGCATCAGTGCGCAGTGGCGTGCCACAAGGAAGCGTTCTTGGGCCTATTTTGTTCGTTGCTTTTATAAACGATTTGCCAGAAGCAGTCTCCAGCGTGTGCTCCATGTATGCCGACGACACAAAAGTTTATAATACAGTGAAGGATGCGTCAAATAAAGCGCAATTACAAGATAATAATAATAATAATAATAATAATAATAATAATAATAATAATAATAATAATAGCGGTTTCAGCGTTTATTAGGCCGTAGGCCTGTCGCCGATTCTTAACATCGCAGAACATTCGCAGCATTTTGCGGTCTCGAACTTGCAACTCACTGCTACAATTCTGCTTTGCTTAACCGCCCGGCCTCCTTGCCGATTCTGACCAGAAACTGACGCACAGAGCTGGGATCGAACCCGGGCCTCTCTGCGCCAATCTTGGTACTCTGGACTTTAACCACTGGGCCACCCTGCCCTAATAATAGCGGTTTCAGCGTTTATTAGGCCGTAGGCCTGTCGCCGATTCTTCACACCGCAGTATATTCACAGCTTGTTACGGTCTCGAACGCGCAACTCACTGCTACAATTCTGCTGTGCTTAACCGCCCGGCCTCCTTGCCGATTCTGACAAGAAACTGGCGCACAGAGCTGGGATCGAACCCGCGCCTCTCTGCGCCAATCTTGGTACCCTGAACTTTAACCACTGGGCCACCCTGCCCCGATGATCTAGACAGTTTAGTTAACTGGGCTGATACTTGGAAGCTGCGGTTTAATGCTGACAAGTGTAAAGTACTTCACCTCGGGAAGAACAATGAACAGCAAGATTACAGTATGAGAAGACATGGTTGCAACGAGAGAGTTATGATTGAAATGTCTAGTGTGGGAAAAGATCTCGGAGTTTATGTCGACAAAGAGCTGAAATTTTCTAAGCATGTTGAAACACAAGCTAACACATCCAACAAACTTCTTGGACTAATCAGACGCTCATACGAGTTCCTAGATGCAGAAGCGATGAAGCAGTTGTTTGTTGCAGTCGTGCGCCCGAATCTAGAGTTTGGAAACGTTGTGTGGTCAACGAGATTTGAAAAGGACAGAAATTTACTAGAGAATGTTCAAAGACGTGCAACAAGGATAATTCCAGGCTTGAAGGGCAAGTCCTATGAAGAAAGATTGAAGATTATGAAGCTTCCAAGCCTCAGTTATCGACGTCTGCGTGGGGACCTCATTGAAATATACAAGTATACTCATGGTTTATACAAGGTCCCCGAAGGGTTACTGGAATTTGAAACAAGAACCAACACCAGGGGCCACGGCTATAAACTAAAAAAACTGCGCTGCAACTTCTCCACGCGACAAAATTTCCTCTCGCTTCGAATCACCGACATGTGGAACAGCCTCCCCATTCAAGAACAGACTAGATAAAGCTATGGAAAAATATATGTTCCGATTTGAAATGCCTAGCACCATATCGAACCCGGTGGAAGTCTAGTAGCTACTTGAAACTATCGTCAGTCATGAAAATATCCGATCAAATGAAACGATATTAGATCTTCTGTGAACAAGGCACGAAAAGGAAAAGAATCGGCGACTGGCCACATCTGGCCTACACTTCAGCGCCGTGATCAATGTGTTGTGTTATATGTTATTTCATTTTAGTTTTTTTATTTAAAAAAAAAATATAAAAAAATTTTATTATCACTTCTGATGATCAGATCTTGAATTGTTAGGCAGCATAGGCATGCATACCAAATTGCAAGTTTCTGGGATCTTCAGAAGTGCGCTAAATTTAGGTTTGAATTTTTGATGTCAGACAGACAGACACGAAGGCGAAGCGAAAATAAGAAAACGTGGTAAAAACTTGATTGCCAAACCGTGAATTTTTAGTTTTTTTTTAATTAAAAATTTTTTAAATTAATACTTCTGATGATCAAATCTTGAATTGTTAGGCAGCACAAGCATGCATACCAAATTTAAAGTTTCTAGGATCTTCAGTAGTGCGCTAAATTAAGGTTTGAATTTTTTATGAGACACACACGAAACGAAAATAAGAAAAACGTGGTAAAAAGAGAAACATTAACTCTTGCATAACATTACATAACATTCTACGTAACTTTAATGTTATGTAAGAGTTAATGTTTTTCTTTTTTGTCCGTTAAGAAAACGTGGTTATTAATTTTTTTTTATTTCATTGTTTTTAGTTTTGAAACCACCAGAAAAATGTGGTTTTTAAAAATGTTTTTTTATATTTATTTATTAGTAGTATTAAATTTTCAAATATTTTAATATTAATAAAAATTCCTGAAAGCATAAAAAAGTGTTCAATAACTAACAGGGTAGCCCAGCGTTGCACAATCCTAGCTATTCGAGAACATGGTTATTCCTGTTCCTGTGTATGCGAATCCAGTCGTCCTAAACTTTTAATCCAAAATCTGCATAATAAATCCAACTCTAAAATACCATGACTGAAGAAAGACGCAGCCAAACTCACATTTATGATATTGAATCTTATTTTATGTACACGTACATTGTTTCAATTGTTCCAGATCATACGCTTCCAGCGAGGTTATAATTGTGAAATAAATATTCACATCAAAGTTTGCTGTGTAAACTCTCTCAAACGCATTAATTCTGCTAAATCATACCACGTACTTTACGTGATACCTGTACCTTACACGTACCGTACTTACCACGCACCTTACACGTACCGTACTTACCACGCACCTTACACGTACCGTACTTACCACGCACCTTACACGTACCGTACTTACCACGTACCTTACACGCACGGTACCTACCACGCACCTTACACGTACCGTACTTACCACGCACCTTACACGTACCGTACTTAACACGCACCTTACACGCAGCGTACTTACCACGTACCTTACACGTACCGTACTTAACACGTACCCTACACGTTCCGTACTTAACACGCACCCTACACGCAGCGTACTTACCACGTACCTTACACGTACCGTACTTACCACGTACCTTACACGCACGGTACCTACCACGCACCTTACACGTACCGTACTTACCACGTACCCTACACGTTCCGTACTTAACACGCACCTCACACGCAGCGTACTTACCACGTACCCTACACGTTCCGTACTTAACACGCGCCTCACACGCAGCGTACTTACCACGTACCTTACACGTACCGTACTTGCCACGCACCTTACACGTACCGTATTTACTACTTGCCGTATCGTATTTTCCTACTTCCCTATAAGAACCAGATTGTAATTGCCATATCACTGTGCCTCGGCTGCATAAATTATAATTATTCGGGATTATTTCTAGAAGTCGTTTCTAATTTTACTCCAGCGTCCTACTAAGTGAAATTAGCACTCATGATAATACATTTAATATGTTATGGAATTTATTCAGAAATAGTTTCTACTGCTCATAAAAATATGAAATAATTTCTCGACACGGTTATGTATATTTTATGAATGAGAGGTCATTACAATAAAATTAAATTAATCCAAATGCGTTATCAGCAGTTTTTATTTACAGTTATACATGATATGAACCAAAAGTCAATTAGAAATTACTACGGCACAATATAAAAAAATTAAGACGTTGAAATTATTTTTCCATCGTGATGCTCGTACGCGCGTTCGTACGCGACATTCATTTCACAATGTCCTCAATATGAAAATTCAACGGCGTTCATGTTTGTTTAAATTGATATTATGAAACTAATCTATAATATTTGTTGAATCTCCCTTTATAATAGATAATTTTTATGCGCTATTCATGATGCTCGAAGGCGATTACTGGTGAATAAGACGATGCAAACCGAAACTTATTGACAGGGTTCATTTATTTGTAAAATAACTAATTTCATTACAAGTACTTCATTTCTGGGTAGTGAATGGTCACTTGTTGGCGTTTGCCGCACAAATATTTTGCGATGGGAATGATTACTCGGTTCCGCCCTGGTGTATATTATCTGTGGTTGAACTGGAGCGGCAGGAATTGGTTACACATTAGTGTCCCTCGTAGAATTTTTTTGTGCCCAGAGTTTGCTAGAAGCGTTCATGGTCGCTGTATAGCATCTTTCGCAGTATCGCTCCGTCGAAATTTCCTTTCACTGTCATTTCCAAACTTAATGCAATTACGATTATTCTGTGTAAGCGTCGTCCTGTCAAAAAAGGTTTCTTTGATACTTGATGCCTAATGAAATCATATTTTTTTCTGGGAAATTTAATTCAGCTATTTTTAAATGGATTAATGCTTTTGATAATACGACCTTTGTTATGCTCTCCCCCAAAATTTCTGATAAGGGGAGAGCATGAAAAATAAAGAAGAAAACTCAATTTGAAGATGGGTCAAAAAGAGACTTTTGCAATTTCTCGACCAGAGAAGTTGACTCAATTCTATGTTTATTGATTATTGCTAGGTCTTCATAACCGAGCTTTAAGATGTGTGAAAACGTTCGAAAAATTTACTGAAAAAGATTCAGGTTCTGAAGACTTTAGGTGATAATTCCCTACGTTATTCTGCTATTATTTTAATTTTCTACTTGCTGCAATGTTAGTGATCGCACTTAGGACCATGAAATATAGATAGCAGTTTTGACAATATTCTACATCGATACCAGTATAACATATTAAAGGGAAGAGTGAAAGTTAATGCTTTGGAATCTTTCACTACCTGGACGGGAGTTCTACTTTGAGGCGGGATCGTAACTTGTTAACAAATGCTCGAGTGGAAGTCTACAACTTATTATGCTTTAAATAGATTTTACAGTGCAAAATTAGATTGTAATCTGAATTTTCCACTACAGAAAGTTATTTATTGTGATACAATTCATGCTCATATACGCATGACATCTTACAACCATCATCTCGTATTTATGTGGGTGACAATAACAGTTCAAAACTCCATTCCATAATATTTTGATAATTCAACGACGTCCATGTTCGTTTTAGGGAAAATCATGAACCTAATCTAATAATCGTTGAATCATCTGTCATAACATTATATCTATGCATTATTTATGATGCTCGAAAACTATAGCCGTTGATTAAAACGGTGAAAAAACTTTTAATACTATTTCCGATGATTTATACTCACGATTTCCTTATATGAAATTATTTCACGAAACGAAACACACCATACGTCTTACCACTTTGACGGTTCGAACGGGCAGTCATGATTAGTCAGGAATCAGGATCAGGCGAGCGATCCTCGAGTTTATTTAGTAGGCCCAGCAAATCAGGAGAGAACATTTTCTACGAAATCCAACAGAAAATTTGTGACGTGATTCTAGGGCCAACTCGCGTATTACTTGATTATTGTGGAGGAGAGATTTGGACGGAGGAAGTGTACGATAATTGAAGGAGGGAATATACGGTAATTGAAGGAGGGAATGTGTGGTAATGAGAACGGTTTATATTTCTTTAATAACGAAAGCAGTATCTAATTAGCCGCATAAATATCAGAAGAGCGCAGTAGGGGCAAGATGTGCACGACATATAAATGTATGCGTTGAATTTACAAGAAGATGGAAAGTTGAGTGGCGGCGGCAAGACGGTATTTTACCGCCGCGCTAAACAAGTGAAGCCGTCGTGCGATGTGACATCCAAAGTTCCAAACTGGTATTGAAACAATGGAAACATAACGAACTTTGCAACAGGTGGCACGACAAGCAAAAAAAAAACACCTACATCATATTAAAAGCATGCATGAAATTATTATAATTCTTTCATATGTGCAGAGGTGGGCAGTAGCGCGCTACATGTAGCGACCGCTACTAGCGGCCGCTACATTTTCAGTAGCGGTAGCGGCACTACATTTAAGGCAATGTAGCGGTAGCGGTAGCGCCCGCTACATATTTAAGTAGCGATACGTGGTTTTGCCGCTACAGCGCTACCGCTACATTTATAGAAAAAGCCTTCACATTTTACTTAATAGTGTGACCGGAAACACCGCCGCGAAGTCGAAATAGTTATGGGTAGCGTGCCGACTTGACGGTGACTTGCTTATTGGTTTTAACACAAGGGCTAAAGAGTCGCTCTTTGGTCCGGCTCTAAATTCCCTTGCGTTTGGAGAGAGGAGGAATACACACGAGGAACATTTCTTAATATATTGGTGATCTTCGGGCGATACACAATTCCTTTATACAAGGCACACAATTTATCAGGTCCAAAAGCTTCGGGAAACAGAGTCTCAGCCTCAGGGATACAACGTTGAAAAATCCTAATAAACCACTGAGGACCACAAAAGCGGACAGCAAGGATACGGGTACGAGCCGCACCACAAAACTGACGACCTCACAGGAATGGACAGCAAGGGTACGGGTACGAGCCGCACCACAAAACTGACGACCTCACAGGAGTGGACAGCAAGGATACGGGTACGAGCCAGTAATTAGGGATTGATTTTATTGCCTGACCATGCGTTTGCCATTTGTATCTTGTGTGATGTCAGCCCGTGTGGGTGACCTTGGTTAACTGGTTCTTTTGTTTTAGTGATTAGGACTTGCGATTTGCTAGTTGCAACCAGGACTGAGGGCCTGGTGATTTTGCGAGATTTCGGCTGTGTTTTTTTTTATGTGCAAGCTCCAACTGCTAGCATGCCTTGCTGCTTCCATACCATCATAACACTACTAACCCCATTTCACTCTGCACCAACTGGCGGTGTCTGCACACATTGTTGGTTGTATGCTGGCTTCAGTGTTTCATAATATATTTCTCTAAGCTGTGCCCAGGTGGTTTCAGTAGCCTTACATGCCAGTATTGTCCACCGCTGTACCATCTACCTCTTTAATATAAATATTAAACTTACCGGGGCCGAACTCCTCCCCTTACAGTATCGTAATCAAAAAACTTGATTTGTTCTTAATAATTAAGATAAATCTCATCTCGTCTCGTTATGTCTCGTTTCAAATCTGTCTGTCTCGTCCCGGTTCATAAATAACCGGGACACAAGTTTTAAAGTCCGGGACAGAAGTCTTGTCTCGGTTCATACGTTTATTCCGGGACAAATTTTACACTCTGTCCCGTTATTTTTTTCCCGGAATTTTCTTGTCTTGTTACGTCTGTCCCGGTTCATTTCGAGAAAATTATTTCGAGACGCAGGAGTCTTTACCCAATAGCCAAGTAAATGCACAATTTTAGCCTGTGAGTATTAGGCTGATTTCCTTGTCTGCATCAGGGTGTGTGGTTAGTTATCTCTTACCAATGGTACTTTAAATCAATCATTTTACTTGCACATGACAACAAACTCAATTGAGTGTATCGACTAGTACTTTCAACACTTTAGTGGTTATGTTTTAGGGAGGCTTATGCTTAATTGTGTTACACATGCTGGACCACTCAAATAGCTGAGTAATTGAACCTAGGATTATCCAATTGTGGGCGAGCGGTGCATCATTAGCCAAATTATCTCATATATTTTGTATCATCCTAACCTTACTAACCCCATCTCATCCTGTGCTGCAGTGCATATCAGCATCTGTGTTGTCAGCGGTGCTAGCACCTCCTAATATATCTTCCTTGGCAGCACCAGGTGGTTTTAGTAACCTACCCTGCCCGTAGTATCCAGGGCCATACTGTGAACCTCTTTAATATCAATATTAAATGTACCGGGACAGTTCCTCCGCTACAACTATAAAAAAAAAATCATGAAAAACATACCTGAAACAGAAACTAATGTTTTAGTGACAACCATCATTCATATATTTTGAAGAAATAAATCATAGTTTAGGTCAATTACTTTTCATTCTATGATGCCTGGTGCACAATTCTATATATAGCATTCTATGTACAATTTTGTGACGACCAATGATGCACTAATTTTTTGATAAGTGAATTTTTTTCACCGAGTGAGGTAAATGTAATCAAAATTCTTCGTTGTTAATCAATTTTTTTTTTTTGTTAACTGGAGCCTTTGCTAACTAAGGTTCTACTGTAAATGCATTTTTAAGGGTGTCCCTAATTACCCCAGGGGGTGTCCCTTTTTACCCCATCATGCGGAAATGGCTGCCATTTTTTTGGAATAAGATAGGCAAATTCTGTCAATTATGTTTTCAAACTGACACCTGGATGCAACTTTTATGTAAGTAAAATTTTTTAGTACGGCAAATAGTTTTTTTTGCTCCATACCTTAGCAGAGGTACTTTTCCAAAATCGCACTTTTCACACTTTTCTTCAACAATTTTTTAGAGATAGTAAATGTTTGAGTTCTTGACTAGCTTTTTACATAATAGATAGTAAAAATGTTGAAGTTTACGCCACTATTTTTAGTTTTGCAATATTTTGATTAGTTTAGCTGCTACAACATTTCTATGAAATGTGGGACACGCATCCCTATTTACCCTGCCCGTCCCTTTTTACCCCATTTGACGGTAGTAGTATGAATTTAAGTCCCATGACTGGGGCTGGAGAAGATTTCAAAATTTATTGCACTATCATGCAAGCTTGACATAAGCTTTTCGTCCTTTTGATGAACAAAGTTTATTTAGGTTCTATTGACCGTAATATGTAGAATGATGCGACATATTAGTGGCCATCCAACAATTGGTCGATGGCTTTGACTCATGATACCACTGTACAAATAGCTATTGCGGTAGAAACATCATCCAAAAGTTTTGATGCAAAGATTCCTATTTAAAGGATAATGAATCAATTCATAATTGTTTAATCCCACCTATAGATATAAATGAACATCATTCAATTTATTTTAAAAGCTTTTCATAAATTTGCATTAGAATATTTATTTTGAAATAAACGATGTCAAAGTAATGAAATAATTTGTTTACATTTTAGGCTTAAGAAAACATTTCAAACCTCTATCTATCAGAAATATCATTATTAATCATCTTGCATTGAGTATATGAATGTTATGCACTGGGCTATGACCATCAGTTGAATGCCATCTATTGTTGTGGTATCATGGACTTAATTCATGGTATTGGTATGTGGTCTCGCTCTGAATCACGTGTTTAGTGTGCAACTGTGTATCATGGAGAAGTCTTCTTGGCAGCGTAATCACGGTAGTTGTAAATTGTAATTACTTTATGAAGTTTAGTTCCTTGCAGTCAACTTAAGAGACAAATCTTTAACTAATACTTTTTATAATTTTAATTGTTGAGTGAATGCTGCAGGGATGCAACTTCAAAGCGATTACTTAATAGAAATTTAGCATACCCATATGAGTCTTAGGCCTTTAAGAAGTTAATTTTTTTGCCTCAAATAATGTTGTTGGATCGAAAAAGTGGTCTAGGTGTATCGGGAATAATATATGAACAGTCAATTTTAGAATTCCATCCTGCAACTGATTGCAGAACCAAATCAACCAATCAGAAAGCATGAAACAAGGGACTGTGCCAATCAGCAGTCAGAACGCAGGAAACAAGAGACAGCAAAGAAAAACACTTCCTTTTTTCCTCTTTTATTTACAAATTCCATGACTTTCCATGACCTGAAATGAAATCCAATGACTTTCCAGGCCTGGAAAATGAAAATTCAAATTCCATGACTTTCCGGGTTTTCCATGCCCGGGACAAACCCTGAGTGTTAGTGTTGCACTTGCAGTACGTGGAGAGTAAGCAGTAAGGGATAGGGTAAACGCGGTATATTCCGACATCGTAGGTAATTCCGTCACCTCTCCAGCTTTTCCTTTATATTAAGCTTTGTTTTAGTTCCATGCGTTTGTTGATGGTTGAAATGGTGACGTCATGCATTTGCGAGTCAAAGTACTGCCAAAACACTAGGTCTTGGCCATCTAGTGGGAAAATATTGAGATCCAAAGAGAGACAATGCATGCCACGTGGTGAGATCATCGAAAAATGTGTCAAATTTGACAGTTGACATGGCTCTACCAAATAGTGAATAACTGTTTTTATAGGAAGAATATTATGGTTTGAGACTTTTAAATACATCTGTGGATATATTAGGAATCCTTTAGGTATACTTGTATTCGCTGATTTCAAGTCGTAAATAAATTAATAGATGATTTGCTGATTTCAAGTCGTAAATAAATTAATAGATGATTAAGTTGAGATGTTGGATTTAGACACATGAAAACTAATTCCGACACAACTTGAATTGGACACACACAGATCGTTCAAAGCTTTGTACAAAAATTGAAATTTGCTTAATTAAAAGCCTA
>NW_025941438.1:132454-133507 GCF_000764305.2 Hyalella azteca
CAGCCCCCCCCCCCCGCTGAGCCGGACCAGGCGATGCTCTTGCAAACCCATAAGTACTCACAATAATTCCCTGCCACCATGCTGACGCGTAGTGAAGTGTTTTGAGAGTCATGTGAAGGCAACAGAACTTACGTAACGCATACGGTTTTTTTTTTATAATTTTTCATTTCTCGATGCGTCCTTAATGTGTCGGAATATACCGCGTTTACCCTATATCAAAGTACAAAGTTGTTAGCAGCATTTTCGTATTAAAAATAACCTGGCGACACATCTTGAAAATGGCTGACAATGTTTTGGGCTAAAAATTCATACCTTGGCCGCCGAGGCTTGGCGACGCACCTTGCAAACTCTGCACCCTGGTTACCTGGTACATAGTGGCAAACCAGAGCTTTTTTGGAATCAGTTCATTTTTAATTTCCTCAATAACTCAAGATTTATACCAATTTCTTATGTATGATAATGCAGGTATCGAGGATACTTTACTGGTCTACATATAGAACTCAAAAATGAACTTGAAAGAGAGTCTAAAAAACTTTCTGCTTTGCCACTATGCCCTGGTATGATGTCCATGATATATTGATATTAGCCTCAAACTCCATACTCCAAAGCCAAACCATACACAGCAATGGCCCAGCAAATGAGTGTGAGTTCTCCAACAATCTGATCATTCTGGTGTAATCTATAAATTTTGCTTAAAAGATTTTAGACTTCTTCATTATTTAGACTATCCATTGAGGCCATTAACTACTATGAGCCATGACATTTGCATTTTGCAGCAATTTATACTACTTACGCACGGGCACGGAAATGAGTATGAAAGAAATGCTGGTCTTGGGCAATGGCACACATCCCGGCACAGGATCATGAGTCATGACTAGTCTTCTTCTTCTATCTGCTTTCTGAGGACTTGGTTCTTCACCACTCGCCTCATGTCTGGACAGGCAGCAAGGGTTTGGCTGCACAAACCTGAGGGCAAAGGCCTCGGTAAGTTCGCAAATCTGAGATGTTGTTCTGTTAGTTCATTCAACTACTAGGTCCCGGAATTAGTGCTAC
>NW_025941439.1:0-8734 GCF_000764305.2 Hyalella azteca
AGCCTGTGTTATACAGAGTACACAGTCTGTGTTAATACAGAGTATACAGCCTGTGTAATACAGAGTACACAGCCTGTGTTGGTAAAGAGTATACAGCCTGTGTTGTACAGAGTATATAGCCTGTGTTATACAGATTTACATCAATGGATATCCAATATATTCATATATTTCACCTCATAAAAGATTGCAGTATTTGTGTTAAAACAAGTACTAGAGAACCAAAGAACACAAGTAATACAAGTGCCTAGGCACCAACACACAGCAAATGAAGTAATGGGTTAATTACGCGTGTTAGTGACGCGTGTTAGTGACGCGTGTTAGTGACGCGTGTTAGTGACGCGTGTTAGTGACGCGTGTTAGTGACGCGTGTTAGTGACGCGTGTTAGTGACGCGTGTTAGTGACGCGTGTTAGTGACNCTGTCTCTTATACACATCTAGATGTGTATAAGAGACAGGGGTAACAGAGGGTAACTTCCCTCTCATTAATTACCTCGGCAACCACGCCCCCGCTCGCGCACCGCCGCCCTCGCTGCTCAGTAATGCATAATCAATAACACAAGAGAATTAAATGATAATCAAATGATAATCAAATGATAATCAAATGATAATCTAATGATAATCAAATTATAATCAAATTATAATCTCAATCAAATCAAGTAAATAAGCTCAATCAAATAATCTCAATCAAATGATAATCAAAGGTTAATTACAATAAATTACAATCAAATGACAATCAAATGACAATCAAATGATAATCCAATGACAATCAAATGATAATCAAATGACAATCAAATGACAATCAAATGATAATCAAATGACAATCAAATGACAATCAAATGATAATCAAATGACATATAACCCTCCACCGCCTAACATAGCTCAATAGTTTACGTATAATTTAAGTTGAAAATTTAACTTTAAAATGTTCTATGTTGCGTACAAACGTCCTCACGTTGCTACGCTCAATAGTTTACTTATAATTATATTATACGTAAACTATTAATAGTTATGCATATTAATAGTTTACGTGTAATTTAAGTTGAGAGTTATGTTCCCGGCAAGTGACGTACGGCGATAGAGGGTTAAATGATAATCAATACATAATTTATATCGCGTTGGACAAAATTAAATAATTAAATATTTCTGAATAGGTTTACAAATACAAGTTATCAATTATTTATATTATAAATAGCTGGAGTTGATGGTCGCCGTATGGGTGGCCAGGCTGCGGCCCTCACCTCATGGTCGTCGTATGGGCGGCCACGCAGCAGCTCTCACCTCATGGTCGCCGTATGGGTGGCCACGCTGCAGCAATATTTATGCGTCGCGGTGCCACAGCAGCGGACGGGCGGCATATCGGCGGCCAGCGATGGACAGGGGAAGCCGTTGTTCCAGTGGCCGAACCCATCCGTGTAGCCGGGGCAGTAGTCCTCCCCCAGCACTGGGGAGGAGGGGGGTAATGGGTTATTTTAGTCCTCCCCCAGCACTGGGGAGGAGGGGGGTTAAAGGGTGACTTTATTCCTCCCCCAGAACTGGGGAGGAGGGGGGTTAATGGGTGACTTTAGTCCTCCCCCAGCACTGGGGAGGAGGGGGGTAATGGGTGACTTTAGTCTTCCCCCAGCATTGGGGAGGAGGGGGGTTAATGGGTGACTTTAGTCTTCCCCCAGCACTGGGGAGGAGAAGGGGTAATAGGTGACCTTAGTCTTCCCCCAGCACTGGGGAGGAGAGGGGAGCGTAATTGACTAAGTTCAAATAATATATATCCACCTAGATCTTCCCCAAGAAAAATTTCCCATTATTATTCATTTTCCTGGGGAAGGATATGATAAATTAAACATTTCAAGAAGAATCAAGTTTCCAGGATTGGGGAAGAGGGAAATAAATAATAACACATTTAAAGAATACACAATTGTTCCCCACGGCTGAGGGAACGAGGGGAGCGAGGGTTGGGCTTCATCAATCAATTAAGCCTGGCGTCTCCCCAGCCTTGGGGAGGAAGAGGGGAATGGAGAGAGGATGGGGAGCAAGTCATTAAAATCGGTAAATAGAAGCAGTCCTCCCCAAACATTGGGGAAGAACGGAGGGTAATACAAATAAATGTGTGTGTTAATAGACAGACGTCTTCCCCAAGCACTGGGGAGAAGACGTTATTAATGAAGAGAGTAAATGAGCAAAGTCGTGGGGAGTGCCTCGTTGTCCCAGGGAGTGGTGGTGAAGATTTAACCGTACTTCCCCAGTCTTGGGGAATAATAGAGAGAATTGAACTAATTTACAACTGTAGATAAGTAACGGACGTTGAACCCATCAGTTCTCTTCCCAAAGATGGGGAATGTGGATAAGGGGAGAATGAGGCGAAATTTTTCTGCACTTAACTTGTCCTCAATCAGAAGATATAGATATATTCCTATATATTTATACATATTTATGCATTCGAAATTTTGTGTTATTCGACAGAAGTTTTTCTGCCGAACTTGACCCGAGCGACATATGAGGCCTGCACCAGCATAGTTATGCGGTGCCCTGACCCATCGAGACTGGCGATAGCTGAGGCCCTCATTATCAAGAGCTGAGGCCCTCATTAGTGTAGCCGGGGCAGTAGTCCTCCCCCAGCACTGGGGAAGAGGGGGGTAATGGGTGACCTTAGTCTTCCCCCAGCACTGAGGAGGAGGGGGGTAATGGGTGACTTTAGTCCTCCCCCAGCACTGGGGAGGAGGGGGGTAATGGGTGACTTTAGTCTTCCCCCAGCACTGGGGAAGATGGGGGGTAATGGGTGACTTTAGTCTTCCCCCAGCACTGGGGAGGAGGGGGTTAATGGGTGACCTTAGTCTTCCCCCAGCACTGGGGAGGAAGGGGTTAATGGGTGACCTTAGTCTTCCCCCAGCACTGGGGAGGAGGGGGGTAATGGGTGACTTTAGTCCATCCCCAGCACTGGGGAGGAGGGGGTGAGGTAATTGGCTGAGTTCAAATATTATCCACTAATATCTTCCCCAGGAAAAAGTTCCCCTTTATTATTTATTTTCCTTGGGATTAATTAAACATATCAAGAAGATTCAAGTTTACTAGGATTGGGGAAGAGTGAAATAAATAATACATTTAAAGAACACACAATTGTTCCCCACGGCTGAGGGAACGAGGGGAGCGAGGGTTGGGCTTCATCAATCAATTAAGCCTGGCGTCTCCCCAGCCTTGGGGAGGAAGAGGGGAATGGAGAGAGGATGGGGAGCAAGTCATTAAAATCGGTAAATAGAAGCAGTCCTCCTCAAACATTGGGGAAGAACGGAGGGTAATACAAATAAATGTGTGTGTTAATAGACAGACGTCTTCCCCAAGCACTGGGGAGAAGACGTTATTAATGAAGAGAGTAAATGAGCAAAGTCGTGGGGAGTGACTGGTTGTCCCGGGGAGTGGTGGTGAAGATTTAACCGTTCTTCCCCAGTCATGGGGAATAATAGAGAGAATTGAACTAATTTACAACTGTAGATAAGTAACGGACGTTGAACCCATCAGTTCTCTTCCCCAAGATGGGGAATGTGGATAAAGGGAGAATGAGGCGAAATTTTTCTGCACTTAACTTGTCCTCAATCAGAAGATATAGATATATTCCTATATATTTATACATATTTATGCATTCGAAATTTTATATTATTCGGCAGAAGTTTTTCTGACGAACTGGACCCGAGTGACATATGAGGCCTGCACCAGCATAGTTATGCGGTGCCCTGACCCATCGAGACTGGCGATAGCTGAGGCCCTCATTATCAAGAGCTGAGGCTCTCATTATCAAGAGCGAGTCTAAAGCTATCAACCTCCAGACTACAGGATTTGTCCGAGCGCTGAAATTATTTTCAGAGTAATTTTAGGCTTATACTTTAAACTGTATCCACAATACCATTGATTTGTACTACTGTCATTTATTAAAGCTCAATTTCAAGTGTTGCAAAACCCCTTTTTTTGTTTCATTATCAAGCAGGCTTGATATTGAAACAATTTTCATTATCATGCAAGCTTTATAATGAAAATTGTATTTTCGAAACGTCGCATTCCATGAAATGACATTTGGCGACACATTGAAAAACCGAATATGAAGATTATCAATAAAAAGCATGCTCTGGTGTTTAATCAAAATTGATAGATTCATACATTCTCCTCATTAATGAAGTCATTCTGGACTGTCGTTGAATGCAACACAACACAACAATTAAAAACGAAAATTTTTCAGCTGATTACAACTAACTTTTCTAATGCTGCTCTAATTCTGCACTAATGCTTCCTAATGCCACCTCATAATGCCACCCTTATGCCACCCTTATGCCACCCTTATGCCACCCATATGCCACTCTAATGCCGCCCTTATGCCACCCTAATGCCACCCTTAGGCCACTCTAATGCTGCACTAATGCCACCCTAATGCTGCCCTAATTCTGCCGCTAACTAGCACACCGCCATATAACATTCTTTAAAGTTACTCCGACCTAACAATCTATATTTAGCCTAAACCTCCATGCATTTTATCTCTCGTGTATAACCACCCGTATCAACATAAGTTCTCTAGATAGATTGTGTCTTACTTATTCCTTAAGCACTTAGTCAACTAATCCTGTCCACAGGCTCAGGTCGAAATAATATTATTAGTCATGTGGCGGCTTTTTAATATCACCGCCTGACACCACCCAAATGTTGCCCTAACGCTGCCGTAATGCTGCCGTAATGCTGATCTGCAGCCGTAATGCTGCTCTGCTGCTGCTCTTGCGTTCGGTTCACCGCATGCGCAGCGCAGGCAGCGATGCATCCGTCCGTTCCCGATTCTCGGCCGTCGATTTAATTCCAAACGGGAATTTGGCGCCGCAATTTTAAGAGCTACCCATAAATTCCGGAATTCTTCGGGCCATTCCCATTCCAGGAATGGCTTAATGCCGGCCGCCTCATTCCTCATCGAGGACATTCAAATCATTTATTTTTCGCTGCAAATTAGGATGCGCATTATCAGTACAAACGCAAAATGAGAAAGTAAAACAACATAACGAATTTTTTCGGCCGCAATTGCACGAAGCTGTTATTGGTGGAGTTATTATAGGTCCTATATGATTTTAGTGTGTTGTTTGTGTAGTTTCAATTCACCGTTGTTGGCTGGCAGTTCAAATTGCTAGTATTTTCCTTTACTGTCCGTTATTGGAAGTTTTCGCTGTTATGGTCCGCTAGTTATACGCTTTTGGCAAATAACTAACGTCCCAGTCACTGGCAGAATGGAGCTGGAACAGCAGCAGGATAAATGCCTGTTTGCACCAACAGCGGCAGGATAACGGCCTGTTCGCATCAACAGCGGCAGGATAACGGCCTGTTTGCACCAACAGCGGCAGGATAACGGCTTGTTTGCACCAACAGCAGCAGGATAACGGCCTGTTTGCACCAACAGCGGCAGGATAACGGCCTGTTTGCACCAACAGAGGCAGGATAACGGCCTGTTTGCACCAACAGCGGCAGGATAACGGCCTGTTTGCTGCAACAGCGGCAGGATAACGGCCTGTTTGCATCAACAGCAGCAGGATAACGGCCTGTTTGCACCAACAGCGCTACCAACAATGCTACAATACTGCTATAGATAACAGTTACATTTATGATATCCTATACATATTAACAATCATATATGACCCACAAATCATATCCATAATTGAATAGTAATTGCGTAATTAATTGAGTAATTATTCTGTTAAGGTTTGATGTTAAAGAAATTTGTACGGCTGGGGAGCTGCTGGCGCCATGCCAACTGCCTGCGCCATCTTTTGATGTGCGTTGGGTGTACAGTTGATGTGCGTTTGGTGTACAGTTGATGAGCGTTTGGTGCACAGTTGATGAGCGTTTGGTGTACAGTTGATGAGCGTTTGGTGTACAGTTGATGAGCGTTTGGTGTACAGTTGATGAAAGCAGCTGGATAACGGCTTGTTTGCACCAACAGCGGTAGGATAACGGTCTGTTAGCACCAACAGCAGCAGGATAACGGCCTGTTAGCACCAACAGCGCTACCAACAATGCTACAATACTCGCTAACTGTTACGTTACAGTGACACATTCTTGGAAGTTGAAACCGTTCAGTTGTGTGCACAATACTGAGAGCTGTTGTAGATAACAGTTATATATATGCTAACTTGTAGATATTAAAAATCATTTATGACCCACAAATCATATCTTTAATTCAATAGTAATTGCGTAATTAATTGAGTAATTATTCTGTTAATGTTTTTATGTTGAAAAAATTCGTGCGCCAGGGGAGCTGCTGGCGCCCAGCCAACTGCCTGCGCCATCTTTGATGAGCGTTTGGTGTACAGTTGATGTGCGTTTGGTGCACAGTTGATGAGCGTTTGGTGTACAGTTGATGTGAGTTTGGTGTACAGTTGATGTGCGTTTGGTGCACAGTTGATGTGCGTTTGGTGTACAGTTGATGTGCGTTTGGTGTACAGTGATGTGAGTTTGGTGTACAGTTGATGTGCGTTTGGTGCACAGTTGATGTGCGTTTGGTGTACAGTTGATGTGCGTTTGGTGCACAGTTGATGAGCGTTTGGTGTACAGTTGATGAGCGTTTGGTGTACAGTTGATGTGCGTTTGGTGTACAGTTGATGTGTGTTTGGTGTACAGTTGATGTGCGTTTGGTGTACAGTTGATGTGCGTTTGGTGTACAGTTGATGTGCGTTTGGTGTGCAGTTGATGTGTGTTTGGTGTACAGTTGATGAGTGTTTGGTGTACAGTTGATGAGCGTTTGGTGTACAGTTGATGTGTGTTTTGTGTACAGTTGATGAGTGTTTGGTGTACAGTTGATGTGTATTTGGTGTTTAGTTGATGAGCGTTTGGTGTACAGTTGATGTGTGTTTTGTGTACAGTTGATGAGTGTTTGGTGTACAGTTGATGTGTGTTTGGTGTACAGTTGATGTGTGTTTGGTGTACCGTTGATGAGTGTTTGGTGTACAGTTGATGTGAGTTTGGTGTACAGTTGATGTGCGTTTGGTGTACAGTTGATGTGCGTATGGTGTACAGTTGATGAGTGTTTGGTGTACAGTTGATGTGTGTTTGGTGTACAGTTGATGTGCGTTTGGTGTACAGTTGATGAGTGTTTGGTGTACAGTTGATGTGAGTTNGTTGATGTGCGTTTGATGCTCACTTGATGCTACCACACAATAATTAATGTATACCTACAACTGTGTATTATACAGCCCTTTTCTGTGTACTTTATTCTATGTATACGAGAACACAAAAGCTGCGTCCCTGTATTATCTAACACAGCTGTGTGACCGCGCTGTGTGCCTCTGTTTTAACGACATACACGTGTTTGCCGCACTGTTTGCCGGCCTATTGATAGTGACAAACAGTGACGCCCGACGCTCTGTATAACGTCTCCTAACGTCTCGCCTACACAGGGAACTCCTGTGTGCTTTGTGTGAGCCGCGGCTCAACTACACAGGCACGTTCGTAAAAACTGAACGCGAAGTTCTATTTTAGATATTTTAATTCAGAAATGTTTTACAAATCCGCTCTGAGTGCGCGATGTATTCAAAGTTAGAAGAAGTATTTAATGTAAGGGAAAATATTTTAGGAGTAGAGACATGATTGCTAGCCTGGCCATTATGTATGTTTTTATCTAATGAATATTCATTAAAAAGAATGCGCCAAGACTGAGCCGATCACATATAATCGTTACTTGAACAAGCACAATTAATCGTGTTTTGAGCCTAATCAATTCATCGTTACACGAACCTTAAAAAAGAATCGTTGCTCAGCTCTTAACAAGTAATCGTTACTTTAACAAAATCAGGTAATCGTTACTTGAACAAAAACAAGTAGTCGTTTTTTGAATCTTAACAAGTGATCGCAAGTTGAACGAGAACATGTAATCGTTACTTGACCCTAAGCAAGTAACCGTTACTTGAATATTAACAAGTTCTCGTTACTTGAAGCTTAGCAGATGATATTGTTACTTGAATGTAGACAAGTTAAGCACAGAAGTAATCACGAAGAAGCCTTTGATTAGCAGAATTACTGACGCTCAACGGGAAATTGCCCCGAATACAAAATTAAATTGCGAATAAACTCTAGTCAAATTTATCCCCAATTCTAATTAAATTCTAATTAGCTTCTTATTAACTCTAATTACATTCTAATTAGCATCTATTATTATATTATAACACTTGGTATATTGAGAGCATTTTAAATCAAGAGTTACCCGATCTCTGGAATTACTTCATGTGTTACTTTATAACGAATTAACTTTGTGCTGTTTTTACACTAATTACTTTTGTGTTATTCTAACAATGATAACTTTAATGTTAATTTAGTTGTAAAATATAAATAAGTTCTAGCCTCATCGCAGGTGATGTTACTCTCAGCTGCCCGCACCTGTTGGCACGAGCAACATGCCATATTTTCATTCATTAATAATAATAAACATTTCTTCAAGCTCTGTTCACGCTCTGTTCACGCTCTGTTCACGCGCTGTTCACGCTCTGTTCACGCTCTGTTCACGCTCTGTTCACGTTCTGTTCACGCTCTGTTTACGCTCTGTTCACGCTCTGTTCACGCTCTGTTCACGCTCTGTTCGCGCTCTGCTCACGCTCTGTTCACGCTCTGTTCACGCTCTGTTCACGCCTGTTCACACTCTGTTCACGCTCTGTTCACGCTCTGTTCGCGCTCTGCTCACGCTCTGTTCACGCTCTGTTCACGCTCTGTTAACGCTCTGTTCACGCTCTGT
>NW_025941439.1:9668-15708 GCF_000764305.2 Hyalella azteca
AACACGTCAGCAACACGTCAGCAACACGTCAGCAACACGTCAGTAACACGTCAGCAACACGTCAGTAACACGTCAGCAACACGTCAGTAACACGTCAGCAACCATAAGCCGTTAACCGTCGAAATTTCAGGCACATTTTAATTCTGGAGATCTGCTTAAAAACTTTCAAGTTCAAATTAAATCTCAGCTTAAACTCGCCGATCGAGATAGAATTAACGCAAAGTCATGACGTTAACTTGATTAAACTTGAGATCGGTACGCAAGTGTAAGCAACTTAAACTTAAACAATATTTTACGCAAAAAATCATACAGAGCTTTACTTTGCAGCATCGAGTTCTCACGAAGCCTATATTCCGATTAATTTATTTAATTTTCTACAGCAACGTAATTTGTTCAGTCTCTGCTGCAAACTTTTTGTTTATCAAGTGGGAAATAATTTAGTATCAACACTCTACTTATAATCATGCGATCTATAATAAACACCTTAAACCAGTTCTATTGCTTTTTATAAGCAAATTATTAAACTATTTCCCACATAATGAATAATTATAACAAACTTTTTATATAATCTGATAAAAAGATTTTAAACCACAAAAAAATAAAAACAAAATCAGAAAAAAATTCGGATGAAGTTTTACAGTTGACAGGAAACTAAAAAAGAATTAACAGCCACACATGATGTGTTAATACAAGGCTGGTTCGTATTGTGTGGTTATCTGTGTAACTGATCAGTGGACTGCTAGGGAGGAGCGTGTTCTGTGTGGTACAGGCTGCGTGCTGTGTAATATACAGGCGTTATTCATGTGTAGCTTCGTGGCAGGTCTATGGTTTCAATTCACGGTACTGGCCTATGAAAACAAAGTTTGTTTGCAATGTAAAAACAACCCACGCATTTGCATAGCCCGCCTAGCCTCGTGGCAAACCCTGTGTGGCTTGATTTTGGGGCTCGTAAGTCGCTTAAAAATATTATTTCTGTTGAAAATTACCCCGCATTGTTTGTCATCAGTTCATTTATTATCAATGGCTTAAAATATTTAGGTCAATATTGAATATATAGGTTTATATAGAATATGTTATTTATTTTAACATGGAATATGTTATTGTAGAAACTAGCTCACGCTTGTTCAGTGGCAGAGACAACCTACATGCACGTTTATTCTAATTATACTAAATTTGCTTAATTGGAAGGCAACGCAGTAATTTAATACAGACGATGTATGTAAACCGAAATTGTATAGTTGGCTGTGTGTGATGCTGCACACAGTTGTATAGTATACGCCTGCATAGCTGCCTTAATACAGAACGGTATATAGCGCTAAATACAGACCTGTAAACTGCGCTGTATACAGATCTCTGTATAGCGCGAAATACAGTTCTCTGTATAGTAGAGTGTATGCAGTTCTCTGTATAGCGGGGTATACAGTTCTCTTTATAGCGCGCTATACAGTTCTCTGTATAGCGCTTTATGCAGTTCTCTGTATAGCGCTTTATGTAGCTCTCTGTATACCGCGCTATACAGTTCTCTGTATAGCGCGGTATACATTTCTGCGGCCTAATGCAAAAATCTACTTAAATACCTATCTCAATTTTAGTCTGCAATTCACTGGACACAATTACACATAGACAGCACACATATATATTCTTTGCCATGAATATCTTCACACATAATTCATTCCAAATACTATAAAAACGGTTAAAAACACAGGGCCTCTACCGTGACACGATAAAGCATTCACACAGAAACTTTTTATTGTATATAAAGTGAGGCTGGAAGGCAGCTTCATATTTCGGCCAAAATTCGAAAATAATGTTATTAGAAAAAATTTTATATTCATCCTGATGGCTACGAATTTGTATATATGAGTGAACGGTTGTTAAAAGTGAATTTAATTTTAGGGCTGGAATTCAATTTTCGCCTGGAATTGAATTTATTGGTTAATTTTAATTTATTGTTGAAATTTATTTTGTTGGTGAAATTTAAATTTTGCGATGGGATCAAATTGTGTCGCTGAAATTTACTTTTGTCGTTCAAATTTAATTTATCGCTGAAATTTAATTTCGGGCAGGAATTTAATTTTGGCTGTACGCAGGCTGTACGCAGGCTGTACGCAGGCTGTACGTAGGCTGTACGCAGGCTGTACGCTGACTGTACGCAGGCTGTACGCAAACTGCACGCAGGCTGCACGACGGCTGTACGCAGGCTGTACGCAGGCTGTACGCAGGCTGTACGCAGGCTGTACGCAGGCTGTACGCAGGCTGTANAAGATAATAAGAGATATATTAAGTGAGATAATAGGAGATATATTAAGTAAGATAATAGAGATATATTAGGTAAGATAATAAGAGATATATTAAGTGAGATAATAGGAGATATATTAAGCAAGATAACAGGAGATATATTGTAAGATAATTCGAGATATATTTAGTAAGATAGTAACTAAGTTACTAAGTAATATCTAAGACAATATAATAAGCAAGATACCCGCCGTTCCCCGAACTCCCCCCTGCACCCCGGCAATTAAGTGCACATGTAAGGTGGGGTTGATTCAACCCAGAGTTACGCCACTGATTACAGGCTTGCGTATATAAGGGGTGTAATTGTGCGTGTTGTGCGTCTCGTGGGATTAAAAGTGACTATTGCTTTACAAGTAACTATTGCTTTACAAGTAGCTATTACTTTACAAGTAGCTATTACTTTACAAGTGACTATTGCTTTACAAGTAACTATTGCTTCACAAGTAACTATTACTTTACAAGTAACTTTTACTTTACAAGTAACTATTGCTTTACAAGTAACTATTGCTTTACAAGTAACTATTACTTTACAAGTAACTATTGCTTTACAAGTAACTATTACTTTACAAGTAACTATTGCTTTACAAGTAACTATTACTTTACAAGTAACTATTACTTTACAAGTAACTATTACTTTACAAGTAACTATTGCTTTACAAGTAACTATTACTTTACAAGTAACTATTACTTTACAAGTAACCATTACTCTACAAGTAACCATTACTTTACAAGTAACTATTACCTACTCTACAAGTAACTATTACTCTACAAGTAACTATTACTTTACAAGTAACTATTACTCTACAAGTAACCATTACTCTACAAGTAACCATTACTCTACAAGTAACTATTACTTTACAAGTAACTATTACTTTACAAGTAACTATTACTCTACAAGTAACCATTACTTTACAAGTAACTATTGATTACAATTTATCATACTTCGCCATAACTAAGCTTTTAAGTAGGTTGAGGTTTAGCGAGTTTGAGTCAATGCAACTCTAATGGCAACTTCAAAACACCGCAAGGTCACCGAAATTAACTTTAAGAAAACTTTAAAGTTTAAAGTGTCTACTGCGTTGCCTAGGCAGCTCTATAGGCAACACTAGGCAGCAGTAGGCATGAAACATGTCGGCATCATTATAGGCACGCATTAGGTGAGCAGAGCTGCACTCCATAATACGACGCCACACTTTTAATACATTTATTATTATATAACAATAACATACATCTTATATTAGACAATATAGTCTTGCCACTCATTTATTATTATATAACAATAACATACATCTTAAATTAAACAATATAGTCTTGCTGCTCATTTATTATTATATTATAATAATAAACATATTATATTAAACAATATAGTCTTGCTACTCATTGTATCTAAACTCTGTATTGACGCATCATAACGTGCGCCATGCGCCGCGCAGCTCCGGCACTCCGCGCCATACATGCGCCGAAGAATCCTTCACGCGGCGGCCCCGGAAATTGAATTGCCACGCGGGCCCAAAATGGGCCTTCAATGGGCCTAAGGCTGTCTCTTATACACATCTAGATGTGTATAAGAGACAGCTGTTCACGCTCTGTTCANGTAAAAGCACAGAAATGGCATGAATGCGCATGATGGCGCATAAATGAACATGCAAGTCATGAATGTGTATGCAGGGCACGAAGTAGATACTCATCCTTACTCGGCGCCGTGAGTCGCAGTGAATGCATTCAGCGGAGGTGAATCTCGGGTAGTTGCTTCTTACTCTACACCCAAGGTAATGAGTGGAAATTTGTCTAAAAAGTGATGCACGCCTCTTGCTTGTGAAGGTCATCCAGATCCAGTTGGACTTAGAAGAAATGTGTATCAATGCTAGGTGCAAAATGTGCGTCACTATTTGGACAATAAGACCAATTCTGTTTTCTGAGTGTTGACTCATCTGAGATGAATCTAAACTCGACGGCGGTGAACCTGGGACCTCAGATTGTGGTCCTTCATTGGTGTGGCTCCTTCATGCGTGTGGCGACAGTGGGGCACTCCAAGCGTGTGGCGACAGTGTGGCCCCTCCATGCGTGTGGCGACAGTGTGGCCCTCCAGGCATGTGGCGAGAGTGTGGCCCCTCCATGCGTGTGGCGACAGTGTGGCCCCTCCATGCGTGTGGCCCCATTATGTGTACGGCCACAGTGTGGCCCTCTGTCTGTGGCCATACAATATAGACCCCCCCACATATCAGACCCATCATGGGTCTGCGGCTGGCATGGGACGGTCCCAGTTTCCGCGCCTGTGGTCCCATTGACAGGCGGGACCCCGCGGCGCCTCCCCCCCCCCTGGGGGTTACCGAGAGGTCGAGGGGGACATGAGGAGAAGGGATGAAGATCCATCAGCTGATATTATTATGCAGAACACTTTTTAATGATAAAAAAATATATATAAATAACGCTGACCACTACAGAACTAAGATTAAACCAAAGCTACAATATCAGGAGGAATAAAAGCTGGGAATGTCTTATCTGGAATGGGAATTTGGAGAAAATAAAGAGTGTTATTTGTGTGTATGTAATAAGTAGCTAATGCTAATTAATAAAGACCTGTTCTAATTCTCATTTCACATAGAACGTAGAACTTCTACTTCACTCTCGCCAGGCTTCAACACACACATCCTTTCTGAGATCTAAGTAGGATCAAGTGCATTATTGATAAGTAAAATTTATTTGTGCTGTGTAGTGTATATTGAGAAGTATATACAATGCAGTACGATATGTGTAATGTATAGACAACACAAGACGCTATACAATATTCAGGCCGCTAGCGTGTAACTGGCGGTTGAGGGCTTCACGAGGGAACAAAGTGAGGGAACCTGAGGGTCAAGCTTATTTATTCTGACCTTGCAGCGTATTAAACAGACCCTGCAGTGCTGGCTAGACCCTGCAGTGCTGACTAGACCCTGCAGTGCTGGCTAGACCCTGCAGTGCTGGCTAGACCCTGCAGTGCTGGCTAGACCCTGCAGTGCTGGCTAGACCCTGCAGTGCTGGCTAGACCCTGCAGTGCTGGCTAGACCCTGCAGTGCTGTTAGACCCAGCAGTGCTGGCTAGACTCTGCAGTGCTGGCTAGACCCTGCAGTGCTGGCTAGACCCTGCAGTGGTGGCTAGACCCTGCAGTGCTGGCTAGACCCTGCAGTGCTGTTAGACCCAGCAGACCTCAGGCACTGCAGCATCTCATAAGCGGTATGGCTTAGACCTAAAGCCAGGCTGGCCGTAAGTATTATGCGGAGTTTGCCATGATGCTTGGCAGACAGTAAGTGTCATGCTTGGCAGGTCTTAAGTATAACGCTTGGCTGGTCTGAAGTATCATATCTTGAAGGTCTGAAGTATCATGGTTTGCAGGTCTGAAGTATCATGGTTTGCAGGTCTGAAGTATCATGGTTTGCAGGTTTGAAGTGGCATGCTTGGCAGGTCTGAAGTATAACGCTTGGCAGGTCTGAAGTAACACGCTTGGCAGGTCTGAAGTATCACGCTTGGCAGGTGCAGTATGATCTCTGTCTCTTATACACATCTGTCTTCCAGGCACACGGCGCACCTCTGATTCTTTTGCTTATTGTTATTTTCATTCCCTTCATTTCCTGATGTTCCGTCTTCAGTTTGCTGGTTTTGGGAGAAGTTTGATTTGCTTTCTTGCTCTGTGTCGCTTACTCTGGTTTGAGCAGTTCGGATAATCGAGTCAAAATCTGCCCGCAGAGGCTGTCTTCCGTCCGTG
>NW_025941439.1:16560-32496 GCF_000764305.2 Hyalella azteca
TTGGAGCGATATGGTGCATTAATTGGAGCGATATGGTGCATTATTTGGAGCGATATGGTGCATTAATTGGAGCGATATGGTGCATTAATTGGAGCGATATAGTGCATTAATTGGAGCGATATGGTGCACTAATTGGAGCGATATGGTGCATTATTTGGAGCGATATGATGCACTAATTAGAGCGATATAGTGCATTAATTGGAGCGATATGGTGCATTATTTGGAGCGATATGATGCACTAATTAGAGCGATATAGTGCATTAATTGGAGCGATATGGTGCATTATTTGGAGCGATATGATGCACTAATTAGAGCGGTATGCAACAGGCACGGGCTCTCAGGCTGCGATGTCACGGGATCTTCTGATGACTGAAACTTGTTAAAAAATCCCCATAAATATTTTTCAGATAAATGTTTGGATCGCCATCGTTTTGAACGCCTAAAAGGAAACAGAGATGATGGCTTAATGGAAGCCTGCGCACGAAATAATGCATTTTCATTTTAGTTTGAAACGCAAGAAGTTCGCAAAAGTCAAAGTCCAATTGTTTTCAGCATTTACTGTTCCAAGTTCGAGTCCTAAGCTTTACTGCGACTAAAAATACTAAAACTAATCAATCGAATGCTAAAATAATTGACGGATAACTAACATGGATAAGATATATACAACGAATTTATATTAAAACTATAAAGAAGTTGAACCTATTGTGAATAGTAAATACAGAGTACAAATAACGGCCACACATTCCTAAACTGAGTGCGGACGTGAACAGTGAACTTATCTCTAAAGCTAAAATTAAAAAAAAAATGTCTAATGAAAACCCTATTAAAGCAATAGCCTAGTGTAGTCCACATAAAATGATGAATTTTTTAACAAATTGTGCACGATAAAATGTTTCCTATTCTAAAATGCCACTTAATAGACCGAAGCAGTAGGTCTACTCACTTACTCACCCCACCCACTCACCCCACCCACTCACCCCACCCACTCACCCCACCACTCACCTTGGTGGTCGGTGTGCAGCAGCTCTGGCAGCGCCATCTTCGCTAATTATCAACTAATTATATTTTCAATAAGTCACATTAGTAACCAATTATATAAATAATCAGAAAACGTTTTCAAAAGATGTCCCAATAAAACTTCTCATAAGTTGTTAAATAAAGCCTATTTATGTACAAACACTGCAATGTTCTTCACTCTATTTGCACTGCGTTATTTTCAAATTATTTTCATCAGAAGCGCCGTTCTGTTCGTGGTCCACTTGTTGTCCAAGTTTCGAATCGCTAAAATTTCACTAAATTTCGACTCGTAATTTCGTTTTCTTTCAAAATTCAGAATTCGTTTTTGCCAACGTCGCTAAAAATTCACTAAAATTCTACTCGTAATTTCGTTTTTTCAAAATTCAGAGTTCGTTTTCATCCACGTCGCGAATTTAGCTCCCAGTGGCCAAGACTAAAGCCAACCTGCAAGATAAAGATGATTACTGCACGATATATGTACGATTACTGCATGATATATGTACGGTTACTGCATGATATATGTACGGTTACTGCATGATATATGTACGGTTACTGCATGATATATGTACGGTTACTGCATGATATATGTATGATTACTGCACGATATATGTACGATTACTGCACGATATATGTACGGTTACTGCATGATATATGTACGGTTACTGCATGATATATGTACGGTTACTGCACGATATATGTACGATTACTGCACGATATATGTACGATTACTGCACGCTATATGTACGATTACTGCACGATATATGTACGACTACTGCACGATATATGTACGATTACTGCACGATATATGTATGATTACTGCACGATCAAAACACGATCATTGCACGATTACTGTAAGATTAATACTCGATTATTGCACAATTAAGACACGATTACTGAACAATTAATACACGATTGTTGCACTATTAATACACGATAAATATACGACTACTGCGTGAATAGTAAACGATTACTGCCCAATTACTATCGGCGCCCAAATCTCACCATTTCTTCGTCACATGAAACTGAATTTCGTGCGCATCGTGAATTTGAATATGAATTTGCCAATCAACACGAGTAACCCACTCCACTCTCCTGCCCACTCATGTACCCACTCAACCCCCAATTTTGTACCCCACTCAAGAGGCGGTATATTTACGACAGCTTACGTCACGTCGAGCACTTACGACGCTTTACGCTACGACAGAGGCATTAGCGTCGCTTTTAGCGCTATTTTCGGACGGCGCGTTGAGCGCGTGGCTTGATTATACGCGCGAGCGTGACGCGTGGCTTGATTATACGCGCGAGNCGCCACGTGACCGCCGGAAGCAGCGCGTGACTCACGCCACGTCGCATTCCTGAACCGAATTAGTGAACCAATAAAGACTTAAACAATTATTACTCAACCAAAATATCTCAACACTTTTCGCTGAACCGAAATTTCTGAACCGCGATTACTGAACCGGGAAATTGAAATTTTACTCCCTGAACCAGTAATAGAACGTGTGGTCATACAGTAATTACCTGTTTTTAAATTTGCGTCGTGTAGTTACATGGGTTGTGAAGCCACAGACGCCATTACAGAGCCTTCTGATTTAGTCTACATTTGTTTACGTGATTTTAAGAAGACTAAAGCTGTTGAAAATCACGCCGCTTTTGTCGTGTATATGTTCCGAGGTGCACAAGCCTTCAAATAAATTTGGCACTTATCCTTAAATCAGTAAAATGTATAGTGAATGATGAAGAAATGGGTGTGGGCCTTTAGCGAAAGCAGCACTAACGTTCATGAGAGAACTTCAGTCATTACCAGCGATCTTATTTAAAATTTTGACTTTGATATGAAAGAGAACGCACGATTCACAATTTGTCTTCAGCTGAAAAGTTTCCTACTATATTTTGAGACAAGGCCGTTTTATATT
This sequence comes from Hyalella azteca, assembly GCF_000764305.2. NCBI lineage: Eukaryota > Metazoa > Arthropoda > Malacostraca > Amphipoda > Hyalellidae > Hyalella > Hyalella azteca. Next base: position 19,494 of record NW_025941439.1, read on the forward strand.
GAGACAATTTACAAAATTGTTTCAACATAAAATGCCTCAATAATAATAAACATATGTAGAAATGTACATTATGGCCTTCAAAGTGAATACATTATTTATAGAATAACTTTAATTGATTTATTTATGTCACAACGGCACTTATTTTAGAGACACGTTCAGCCCCGTGACTCTTCCTCACCTCAGTTTCCCCCTCATCCCCTATTTTCAACTATTCCCCAATTCCTCCCCCTCCCACAGTCCCCCTATTTCCCTCCCCCCGTCCCACATTGTCTGGCAAGTTCCCCAAGTGTCGGGGAGGCTCAGTGTCTCGTGAGGGGAGTTTTTATTGTGCCGCACAATTGGGGTTTTTCTTCCCCAAGCCGAGCGCGGCAGCGTGAGGGAGACAATGGAGTGCATGAGAGTGGGGAAGAAAGAGTGGGGAAAAAAGAGTGGGGAGAAAGAGTGGGGAAGAAACAGTAAGGAAGAAACAGTGGGGAAGAAAGAGTGGGGAAGAAAGAGTGGGGGGAAAAAAGAGTGGGGAAGAAAAAGTGGGGGAAAAAGAGTGGGGAGAAGTGAAGGTTGTGCTTAGAAATAGAATAATACGCGTTTAAAAAGTAATTTTTAAAGACAACACTTCTAAAGAAGCCTGTGTCTCTGATGTTACATATGTACAATGAATCTCATATTTTATTTTTAAATATTAAAAGAATTAATTATTTAAATATAACAAAATTTTTGCTCATTAAAATTATTTATTCTCTCAATTGATTCATGCATTGTCTCCGACTTTACGCAAGTGTGCAAAATTTCAGATCGATTGAAAGTGTGTTAAATATCGATTATAAGATTTGTAACAGACAGATAAGTAGTGAAATTGAAGAGAAGTGTGGTAAAAAGAGTGGGGAGTGGGAGGAAGAAATTTGGGAGAGGGAATAGAAGGGAATGGATGAAAATAGGGAAGATTGGCGGGGAAGAGTGGGGAACCTTGTGTCTTCCATTAGGGAAAAAGGAATTCTAATGAAATTAAGAGAAAAAAAGACGGCAGGAGCAGAGACAGAAGACAGGCTAAAGACAGGCGGGAGTGACAGAGACTTAGACAGAGACAGACGGCAGGCGGTGCTGCCTCTGACACAACCGGTGCTGTCTGTCGTGCCAGTGACAGACGGCACTGTAGCGTGACTGTAGCGTGACTGTAGCGTGACTGTAGCGTGACTGTAGCGTGACTAGCCGGAAGCAGCGCGTGACTCACGCCACGTCGCATTCCTGAACCGAATTAGTGAACCAATAAAGACTTAAACAATTATTACTCAACCAAAATATCTCAACACTTTTCGCTGAACCGAAATTTCTGAACCGCGATTACTGAACCGGGAAATTGAAATTTTACTCCCTGAACCAGTAATAGAACGTGTGGTCATACAGTAATTACCTGTTTTTAAATTTGCGTCGTGTAGTTACATGGGTTGTGAAGCCACAGACGCCATTACAGAGCCTTCTGATTTAGTCTACATTTGTTTACGTGATTTTAAGAAGACTAAAGCTGTTGAAAATCACGCCGCTTTTGTCGTGTATATGTTCCGAGGTGCACAAGCCTTCAAATAAATTTGGCACTTATCCTTAAATCAGTAAAATGTATAGTGAATGATGAAGAAATGGGTGTGGGCCTTTAGCGAAAGCAGCACTAACGTTCATGAGAGAACTTCAGTCATTACCAGCGATCTTATTTAAAATTTTGACTTTGATATGAAAGAGAACGCACGATTCACAATTTGTCTTCAGCTGAAAAGTTTCCTACTATATTTTGAGACAAGGCCGTTTTATATTGAGACAATTTACAAAATTGTTTCAACATAAAATGCCTCAATAATAATAAACATATGTAGAAATGTACATTATGGCCTTCAAAGATAAGCTGACCGTGTGCGCTAAGCTGACCGTGTGCGCTAAGCTGACCGTGTGCGCTAAGCTGACCGTATGCAATAAGCTAACCGTGCGTGATAAACTATAAATTCTATATATATGCATATGATTAGGTTGGTTAACTCATACCGTCTCATATGATCAAGTAAGGGTTATGATGATTGTACCAGTATAATAATCCGATGATTATCACTTTATTATGATTGTTTCAATAAAATAATAATCCGATGATAATCACATTATTATCATTGTTTTAATAAAATAATAATCCTATAATTATCATCAAGTGATCAAGTGAGGGTAGATTCAAAACACGCGCTTCTGCCCTCACCTGGGAAGGCAAACCTGCTTCGTAATTTCTTAAAATACCCAATCACTTCTCTAAATTTTCATAAACATTACTTGAATACCTAATTAAACTAAGATATTATTATTTGAATTATTCACTCATAATTTAGTTTTCTAAGTTTTGAATGAGAATTTATTGAAAATGTTGATGTGCCGGCACTGTGAAGGAGTCGTCGCAGCAACACGTACACAACCACACACGACGAAGCCAAGCGGCGCACTGAATGGAGACGCAGCGAGCGACGTCTTTACTACGGCCGGCGTACGGCGACGGCCGTAGTAAAGACGGTCCAGCTGTGCCGGCCCGGGCAGTGGTCCAGCTGTGCCGGCCCGGGCAGTGGTCCAGCTGTGCCGGCCCGGGCAGTAGTCCAGCTGAACCGGGCAGCGGTACAGCTGTACCGGTTAGCGGTCAAGCTGTACCGAANCTCTGTCTCTTATACACATCTAGATGTGTATAAGAGACAGGTGTGCGATAAACTATATATTCTATAAAGGTATATGCATATGATTAGGTTGGTTAACTCATACCGTCTCATATGATCAAGTAAGGGTTATGATGATTGTACTAGTATAATAATCCGATGATTATTACATTAATATGATTGTTGTACTAGTATAATAATCCGATGATTATCACATTAATATGATTGTTACAATAAAATAATAATCCTATAATTATCATCAAGTGATCAAGTGAGGGTAGATTCAAAACACGCGCTCCTACCCTCACCTGGGAAGGCAAACCTGCTTCGTAATTTCTTAAAATACCCAATCACTTCTCTAAATTTCCATAAACATTACTAGAATACCCAAGTTAACTAAGGTGTTATTATTCGAATTATTCACTCATAATTTAGTTTTCTAAGTTTTGAATGAGAATTTATTGAAAATGTTGATGTGCCGGCACTGTGAAGGAGTCGTCGCAGCAACACGTACACAACCACACACGACGAAGCCAAGCGGCGCACTGAATGGAGACGCAGCGAGCGACGTCTTTACTACGGCCGGCGTACGGCGACGGCCGTAGTAAAGACGGTCCAGCTGTGCCGGCCCGGGCAGTGGTCCAGCTGTGCCGGCCCGGGCAGTGGTCCAGCTGTGCCGGCCCGGGCAGTAGTCCAGCTGAACCGGGCAGCGGTACAGCTGTACCGGTTAGCGGTCAAGCTGTACCGAACATCGGTCCAGCTGTACCGTGCAGCGGTCCAGCTGTACCGGTCAGCAGTCCAGCTGTACCGTGCAGCGGTCCAGCTGTACCGGGCAGCGGTCCAGCAGCACCGTGCAGCGGTCCAGCTGTACCGGGCAGCAGTCCAGCTGTACCGTGCAGCGGTCCAGCTGTACCGGGCAGCGGTCCAGCTGTACAGAAAAAGAATGCGTGCCTGTAACCTCCTAAATGCTGCTAAACTTGTTCCAATGAAGCAATGTAATTAAAAAGCTATGAGGCAAAACTCAGGTGTAATTTCAAGTAAAACCAATACACCCAGCCGAGGTATGAGCCTCCCACACAGCCGAGGTATGAGCCTCCCATACACCCGAGGTATGAGCCTCCCATGCACCCGAGGTATGAGCCTCACAAAAAAAAGGTATATAAGGCGAGCGCGGATCCGAAGCACGACCATCCATCAAACTTTGTCTCCATTGAAAAAAGTTCATGAAACTTCGCGCGCGGCGCTCAAGTTCGCAGACTTAAGTTCGGATGCCGATAGAACTTCCTCCCCCTCTCCCTTTCCCCTTTCCCCCCTCCCATCCCCAATACCAATCCCCATCAATGCATGGTGGGGCCTCCCCCCTATACTCATGCCTCCCCCCAAGACGGGGGGTGACACTGACGCCCAGTTAATTTAAGTCAATTACCTCGTCACTGACGCCCAGTTAATTTAAGCCAATTACCTCGTCACTGACGCCCAGTTAATTTAAGCCAATTACCTCGTCACTGACGCCCAGTTAATTTAANTCAAACTTAAAGTTCAATAGTGAGGTCAAATGTTGCAGTTCAAACTTAAAGTTCAATGGTGAGGTCAAATGTTGCAGTTCAAACTTAAAGTTCAATGGTGAGGTCAAATGTTGCAGTTCAAACTTAAAGTTCAATGGTGAGGTCAAATGTTGCAGTTCAAACTTAAAGTTCAATGGTGAGGTCAAATGTTGCAGTTCAAACTTAAAGTTCAATAGTGAGGTCAAATGTTGCAGTCCAACTTTGAAAGTTTAAAAGCAAGGTCGAAAGCGAAGTCAAAAGTTTCATAAGTTGCAATGTCAATGCCTGATCAAAAACGTCAAAGTGAAAAGTGATCAAAGTCAAATTGATCATAACTGCATCAGTTAGAGGGAAGGAATCATAACTGCATCAGTTAGAGGGAAGGAATCATAACTGCATCAGTTAGAGGGAAGGAATCTTAACTGCGTCAGTTACAGGAAAGGAATCTTAACTGCATCAGTTAGAGGGAAGGAATCGTCTTGCTGCCTGGCGTCTTTGAACCTCACGACGTGTTGAAGATGTTGAAGCATGCCGTTGATTCCAGTCTTCCGTCAGGCATTTGATGACTCCGAAGGACGCTTTTCATGTCACATTTTGATGCCAGTCTTTGATGTAAATTATCGAAGCCTTCAACTGAAACGTTTGATGTCAGCTTTTAAAACACGTATTTTATCCATGCTATCAATGAAAACTTTTGATCCCCATCTTATGATGCAGGTTTTCTGACACTAGCCATTTATACACACCTTGGACTCACGCCATTGATGAACGTCTTTACAGGCAGCCTTCAGCCCGCAAGACTAAGTCTTAGACTTAGACTTTAGTCTAAGTCTAAGACTAAGACTTGGACAAAGTCTCAGTCTTAGACTTTACAGGCAGCCCGCAAGACTTAGAATATCAGGTCCATTGTTCTATACAAGGGTATCTTCATCAACTGTTTCATCTGCCGCCGCTGTGTGGGCAAATTTTATTAATTAATCTTAAATTGATTTCCTTTCTACGCCGCATGCACGCTTCGCTGGGTCACTGGGTGCATTTTAGTGATAAAATATGGATGGCTTTTCTTGAGGAATGCGGGTTGGGGAATAAGGAATGGAAAGAGGTGTGGGGTATTTGGATTGAGAATGGGAATGACCTACACGCTTTCAGAGCATCATTTTATTTAAGAACTTGAAACGACTTTGCATTGCTAAACGTGGAACGTCACGCATTCCAGAACTCGGAACGTCACGGCATTACATAACTTTTGCTAAACGTGGAACNGAATTTTTAACGTCTTTGTAGATGAATAATTTGGGAACGTATTGAAAATATTTTACTCGAATTCAAGTTATTTACAATTGTAAGACATTTTATTTTTCCATATCGTGTCACTATATATCTTATACATATATAGTGACACGTCTACTATATAAGAACATAAGAGTTCTATATTAACATCTATGAGAACCTCGCATGAATATTTCTACGAGTCTTGCTGTTGCGTGACCTGCAGACCAACAGATAACCAGAGGTGGGCAGTAGCGCGCTACATGTAGCGGCCGCTACTAGAGGCCGCTACTTTTTCAGTAGCGGTAGCGGCGCTACATTTAAGCAATTGTAGCGGTAGCGGTAGTGCCCGCTACATTTAGAGCATGTAGCGGTAGCGGTAGCGGCCGTTACATTTCAAAGTAGCGCTGCCCAGCTCTGCAGATAACACAATATGATGATTACTCACCTATATTAATGGGTCACACATGAACTTTTACAAGCATAACCAAGTCAGGTAGTGACCTGCAGGTATTGCCATACTCATATACTGCTATAATTACGTCACTCACTCACCATCACATACGAGTGACATCACTCACGTCTTATACCCGTACTCATTACATATGCCTATAACCGCGTCACTATTCCATATTCCTGCCAAAGTTTTGTTCTGAATGCTGAAGTAAATCAACTCATCATGGTTTGCGTTCTCTCACGGCATCATCAAGAAGAAATGTTGATCCCAGTTCAAAATTTTCGCCGTGACATGACCGTTCGGCGCAGACATCATCACCACCAGGTCGAACTTGTCCGCAGTTTGCGGACAATCCAATTGGCCTCGGACGTTTCTCGCAGGTATGTGCAAATTTTAGGCTACTTTGGACATGCCGGCCTGTTTACTGCCTTGACACTGCGCTGCTGCAACCTTTGGGGCAAAATTTTTCAACCGCGCCTGCTTCCCCGATTGAGGTGATTTCAGCCCTGGGAAATAGAAACAGGCGATGAAACAGACGAAGAAATTGGGGAGGAAACAGACTAAGAAATTGGGGAGGAAACAGACTAAGAAATCGACGAAGAAACAGGCGAGCGTCTGTCAGAGTGCCGTCGAGAAAGGACTTTGGCTTCCGTCTCAAGTTATCCTCTGAAAACCTGTCCCTTAAAGAGACGGGGACGGGACAGGGACTTGGGGGGGGGAGGGAATTTTGGTCTAAACTTTGCCAGGAAACGTCCTTTGATGAGCGCCTGAAGCCCGTGAAAGTTGTACTAGATTCAAGTTACACCGGAGTTACTACAAGTTGGAGTTGAACCGAGTTGCATCGAGTTGGAGCTACGCTGAGTAGAAACAACTACGTTGAAGTTAATGCTACTCCAAGTTCAAAATACACCGAGTTGTTGCTATTCTAAGTTGAAGTTACACAAAGTTGGAGCCACTCCAAGTTTTTGGAATTACACTGAGTTGGAGTTAGAACGAGTTAGTGAGTCGTTATAGCTAGTGGCAAGTTGAAGTTGAGTTATTGCAACTTGGTAACTTGAATTAATAGAAGCTGGTATCTTAAGTTGTTAAAATTACGGCGTGACTCCTGAGAAGTTGTTAGACGTCTAACAAGAATCGTTCGTTCTTACGACGAGATGTTGAACGCAATACGACTGGCAATAATGGTGTAGCTTACGACAATTAGCCTATAAGAGATCATACCACTCACTACTGAAAACCTGTCCCTTAAAGAGACGGGGACGGGACAGGGACTTGGGGGGGGGGGGGAATTTCGGTCTAAACTTTGCCAGGAAACGTCCTTTGATGAGCGCCTGAAACTCGTGAAAGTTGTACTGAATTCAAGTTAAACCGAGTTGGAGTTACTCCAAGTTGGAGTTATACTGAGTTAAAGTTGCATCGAGTTGAAGCTACGCTGAGTTGTAGCTATTCCAACTTGAAGTTACTCAAAGTTGGAGCCTCTCCAAGTTGTTTGAACTGGACTGAATTGTTGGAGTTAGAACGAGTGAGCGAATGGTTATATTGTTGCTATAGTGGTAGACTGGAGTTGAGTTATTGCAACTTGGTAAATTGAATTAATATAAGCTGATATATTAAGTTGTTAAACTTACGTCGTGACTCCTGAGGCATTGTTTGACGTCCAACATGAATAGTTCGTTCTAACGACGAGATGTTGTATACACAAGACCACTGGCAATAATGTTGTAGCTTACGACAACTAACCTATCCAGATCATGCCACTACCACTCACTGCCTACCACTCACTGCTACTACTCGCGTTTCAAAGGGTAACTCATAAGATTTTACGACCCAGCAATCCGGCTCGCATCGCGGCACGGAAATATCGACCGGAGCTCGCCTCCCTGGCCCACTCTTGGGGCGGTAAGGTGTGAACATGATTATATATTTTATCATAAAGTGAAGCTAGAACAACCTTGACTACTTGTATTGCTTGCAAGGTTTTGTAGAATTAATTTTTGGGTTGTGCTTCTATTTCGTCTAGTAATTTGCCTTATGCTCCTAGCAGCCTGATGTCGCGTCTAACTCAGACTCTGTTGCTCCATTCATTGTTAGGTCGTTCACTGACTGTGAAGAATTTCGTAGCGAGACTCTTCTTTTCGGGTATAATAATTTGACACGCGTGGAGTTAGGTACTTGCCAACGGTTTCTGGCGAAGTCGAAACATTTATTAAAACTAAACACCTTATGACGAAATATAAAACATACATATATACGCAATAATAATACAAACATAATCACGTTAGACAGCCTCGGATATAGTGGCTAGACTTACCAAATTATTGAGGTAAAGCTCGGTTTGTCTTATAAGTAAAAGCTTTCATCGTACAATGACGGCCTATGCTAACCGCAACGCCCTAGTAATTAAGCTACGCGTGCTAGAGAATGGGACGAATCTAGAATTGTATATCAAGTGCACAAGAGAAAATCCTTCACACTGCCTGCAAGCATTGCCGTTACCTACTTTAGTAAGACATAGCATTGATTTTTATTATACATTCTATTCTATTATACATTCTATCTATACATTCATAGCATTGATTTTACACGTATGCATTCTATTCTATATTAGTCTTTCCGAACGCTGTGTTTTCACAATAGTTCGAGTTTGTTTCAGTCGCACCAAACTCTGCTTTTCAATTTCAAATGCTGATTCAGTCTCTATGTGTCCCTCCAAACGATGTCTTTCAATATGTTATTAATTTTTTATTTTTATTTTAGTCCCTCCGAACGCTGTTTCCTAATTTCAATAAATTTTACAGATATATGAATTTGAAATTAATCTATTTGATTGTCTCCGAAAATAATATTGATTCAATTTTTTTTAGTAATGATTCCACACAATCGTAGCTCAAAAATTTTTAAATTACACGGCATATATTGAAGATTTTATCAAAATTTGCTTGGAGGGGTTTTTCGTACTGCAACAAAATTATGATGGCATCCGATTAAGATGGTTTCTTCAACATGAAAGAATAAAATTCAATACATAGTTTGAAAGGAGCTACAATAAGTAATAGAAAAAATACATAGACAAAAATAATTTCCCACAAAAGGCCTATAAAAAAGTGATTTTGACGGCTTTTTAGCAAGAAATCATTAACAGCCTCTCCAATACATCTTGGTAAAAATGGCAATCGATGACAGAGGAAAATACAAAAATACATCAGAAAAATGCTCTAAATAGAGCAGCATTAGTGGCGTATAAGAATTTTTCCAAGTTTATGAGATTTTTATAAACATTTATTATGGCAAAAATGTTCCATTGACCTCAATTTTTCCGCCGGTTAGACCGGGTTTTTCGAGCCTCGTTTCCGGCTCATACAAATCTGGATTTCGGGACGGCGGCCGGGATCCGGTTATTCGGACAGTTGCCGGCGTGGTCATCCGGACTGCTGGTGACGGGATCCGTGAATAAGTGGGACTTTGTGGTATAGGAATCGGGAGCGAGGACGGCGGCCGGGATCCGGTTATTCGGACAGTTGCCGGCGTGGTCATCCGGACTGCTGGTGACGGGATCCGTGAATAAGTAGGTATCTGGAGCGCGGGAATCGGGAGCGCGGGAATCGGGAGCGCGGGAATCGGGAGCGCGGGAATCGGGAGCGCGGGAATCGGGAGCGCGGGAATCGGGAGCGCCGGTATCAGGAGCGCGGGAATCGGGAACGTGGGAATGGGTGGGACCGCCGGCGTTTTAATATAACTTGAAAGACGCAAATACGAAAGAACTAAAATATGTGGAACAGATGGACTAGGAATTGGGGGGGAATGGGATCCAGAAATGAGTACAGCAATTGGGGGACTGGGGTATATGATACCAACAGTATATGTACAGCAACACGTACACTGCACAGCTTCCATCACAGCACGCACAGCTCACTGGAACCCTCCTCTCTCTTTGGTCTCTCAGCCGCCGCTTGATCCTCGCGCGTCTTGCCTCAATAATATTTTTAAAAGGAAATATTCTGATAATTTGCACGTTCTATCGTTAAAAATATTTTTTTTAATATCACAAAAAAATTTGTGCCCAGTCCCCTTATATGCCATCATGTGCCCAGTCACCCTATATGCCCCACCATGTGCCCAGTCCCCCTATATGCCCCACCATGTGCCCAGTCTCNGTCATTCTTTCATTCCACCTCTCCTCCCCATTACTCTTCACTCCTCACTTCTCTTATCCTACTAAATCTTTACACATCCTCCACTCCTTCTCATATACCCATCATCCCTCACTAACCCCACTCACCCCACACACCCCACTAACCCCATCTACATCCACTGACCCCCACTTACATCCACTCCCCCTCACCCCATCCACTCACATCCCCTTTCTCTTCACATCCATCACAATCTACGCGTCTGCTAGCGCCGCCACTTACGCTATTAACCCCCCACCCCCTCACCTTCTCAATCATCAACAACAACAATGAAGACATCAACGCCATCAATAATTACAACACCAAAAATAATAACAACAAAGCATCAACAATCGCAATAATAACAATAACATCAACAGCAACATTCAGGATCTTCCTTCAATGAAAAAGCATTGAACGCAACGAAAAACTACCAGCAAGGAACGTCCGAATAAATTCTTTATTGATACGTTCAGTCACGGTGGGGTGCGATGCACGTGCTATAGTCACGGTGGGGTGCGATGCCCGTGCTAGTCACGGTGAGGCATGATACCCGTGCTAGTCACGGTGAGGCGTGATACCCGTGCTAGTCACGGTGAGGCGTGATACACGTGCTAGTCACGGTGAGGCACGATACCCGTGCTAGTCACGGTGAGGCGTGATACCCGTGATAGTCACGGTGAGGCATGATACCCGTGCTAGTCACGGTGGGGTGCGATGCACGTGCTATAGTCACGGTGGGGTGCGATGCCCGTGCTAGTCACGGTGAGGCATGATACCCGTGCTAGTCACGGTGAGGCGTGATACCCGTGCTAGTCACGGTGAGGCGTGATACCCGTGCTAGTCACGGTGAGGCATGATACCCGTGCTAGTCACGGTGAGGCATGATACCCGTGCTAGTCACGGTGAGGCATGATACCCGTGCTAGTCACGGTGAGGCATGATACCCGTGCTAGTCACGGTGAGGCATGATACCCGTGCTAGTCACGGTGAGGCATGATACCCGTGCTAGTCACGGTGAGGCATGATACCCGTGCTATTCACGGTGGGGTGCGATGCCTGCTGCCTCTCGCCAGGCGAGTGCAGCATTGTGCACTGAATAATTTTACCGAATAAATTAATAAATAATGTTTTGCGCCGAAGTATTTCTTCTTCCAAGCGCCTTTAGAAACATTGAACTGTTCCAAGCGAGCACTTCTGGACTGAGCTCTCTCAGGCAGGTAACGAAGTTTGGCGTCAAAGGAAACCAAGGGAATTATTTCCTTACTTGCAACTTGTAAACTTAAACTTCAAACAAAGACAAACTTCACTTAAGGATAATTTTACGCTTATAATCACCGACATCTTAGCCTTCTAGACGGACTCACATGGTTCTAACTGCAGTCAATTGCATGGAGGATAACGAAATTTTATGTACAACGCTATACGTTGCTGCTGACATAATAAACTTATCAGTTCACGCGTCCCAAGAAAAACTGTTCTCTCTATGGCGGACGCAGAAGCTTGGGTGCACGGAAGCAACCACGATGAAACGCACATTTTTATTTGGTATCATCCCAGTGGATGATAAGCAACTTTAGGGACGGGGCTGAAGCCAACGTTTAAACAAACAAATTAACTGGCAGTGCAGGGGACGGTGTGTTATTTCTGTATTTGAATACAACGTCCTTGAATGGAACACATAGCCTGTTTGTCACACAAGCTTCCAGGCGAACGTACGATGAGTATTATACTTGCTGTGTAGAAGTAGGAGTGAATGCAACGTGGAATGTTTTGCGTGCTCGATAAAATGGATGGATAATAATGTGGTGGTCATCGTGGCCCTTTTGCTGGACCAAAATGAATCAGGATGACTACCACAATAACATTGAGTAGATCGTTATTGGGACAAAGTCTCTCTCATTTTCCTGAGTGTTGGTAAACCTACTAACCTCTGTTGCTGCCGTATGAATAACATGTGAATGGAGGAACATTTAATGAATGAAGGAAGATTTAATGAATGAAGGAACATTTTGTAAATGAAGGAACATTTAGTGAATGAAAGAACATTTAGTGAATGAAGGAACATTTTGTGAATGAAAGAATATTTAGTGAACGAAAGAACATTTAGTGAATGAAGGAATATTTAGTGAATGAAAGAACATTTTGTGAATAAAAGAAACTTTTTGTGAATGAAGGAACATTTTGTGAATAAAAGAAACATTTTGTGAATGACGGAATATTTTGTGAATGAAAGAAATATTTTGTAATTGAAGGAACATTTTGTTAATGACGGAATAATCAATGCGCTAAACCTGAAATGAAATCAGTTAAACTGTTGTAATTACGAAAGCAATAAAGTAATTCTCGTGATATTCCTACCTGGCAAGATGACTGCCCCAAACACCACCGCTGGCAGCTGAGGTCATATTTTTCTCATCGTCTGAGACTGAATAAAATATAATATTTTTCACTTATCCTCGGGCAAGAAATTTTGGAAGGTAGGCCTGACCAGGCCTATAAAGATCACGGCTCCCCGGGCTCACAATTCAACGGAGACTTGGTTTGTTTACCCCAAAAAGGCGCCGAAAACACCCGCCCGAATGTCGAGTGGGTCAAAAAATTTGCCCTGACAGGTATTTTTTTACCCTAAACTGACGCTGGAAACTCGGCTTTTTTCGACAGCAAGAAAAATTCGCTTTACGGGAATTGAAGACATAAAAAATGGGGAAGTGATAATCGTGACAGCTCCCGACAGGAGTGGCTGCTGGTGACAGGAGTGGCTGCTGGCGACAGGAGTGGCTGCTGGTGACAGGAGTGACAAATGGTGGCAGGAGTAGCTGCTGGTGACAGGAGTGGCTGCTGGTGACAGGAGTGGCTGCTGGTGACAGGAGTGGCTGCTGGTGACAGGAGTGG
>NW_025941439.1:32642-33118 GCF_000764305.2 Hyalella azteca
GTACAACAATTGGGGGACTGGGGTATATGATACGCACAGTATATGTACAGCAACACGCACACTGCACAGCTTCCATCACAACACGCACAGCTCACTGGAACCCTCCTCTCCTTGGCCTCTCCGCCCCCGCTTGATCCTCGCGCGTCTTGCCTCAATAATATTTTTAAAAGGAAATATTCTGATAATTTGCACGTTCTATCGTTAAAAATATTTTTTTTAATATCACAAAAAAATTTGTGCCCAGTCCCCTTATATGCCATCATGTGCCCAGTCACCCTATATGCCCCACCATGTGCCCAGTCCCCCTATATGCCCCACCATGTGCCCAGTCCCCCTATATGCCCCCACCATGTGCCCAGTCCCCCTATAGGCCCCACCATGTGCCCAGACCCCCTATATGCCCCCACCATGTGCCCAGTCCCCCTATATGCCCCCACCATGTGCCCAGTCCCCCTATATGCCCCCACCATGTGCCC